>NC_056733.1:1194603330-1194903330 GCF_019279795.1 Protopterus annectens
AACAACATCCATCCGGGCATATGCATGTTATTCCGCCTTTGCGTTGGTCAGGTGTTTACCGTCCGCAACGCTACTCTCAACATGTGATGTCCCACCTTCCCCTTCTGTGCCTGTGGCACCCTGTTAGGGCGTCCTGTTTGGTAGGCAGATGTTCCGCTATATGTGTTTGACATGTCTGCATTGCTAATCATCGGTACGGTGGTTGAACATCCCGCCTTGTCCACATGTGTACAGTTATGTGCACCGTGACGTGTGCAAGCCTATGGGGTTTGGACGGGTCCATACCACATGCGGGATGTACACATTCTGCCGACACATTCATATGCAGCCATTTGCATATCTGTACCTGAGGTGGGTTGTTAACATGTGGGGTACATATTTGCCCGCGTGGCACTGCCTAAGACAATACTTCTTACCACATTTCAGGTATGCCCATTGTGTGTAGGTGTGTAGCTGCGCAAGGCTACTAGCTGGGTTGGGTGCACGGTCGTACATGGGTGCAGGTTACATGCTATGACGGGGCTATTGTGTATTACATTTGCATGCATGGGTTCTGCTTCTGGATATTACGCTTAGACATACGCCGTCCTGTGTATGCGGCGAGCACGTTGCTGGGTGTGGTACATGTTGCTATGCACATGTTTGCCTGTGTTTAGGGTATCTTGTTTCCTTCTTGTTGTTATGTCGACACGGCTACCCAGCTGTGTACTCTCACTACTGCTGGTGACCATTAGGGTTGCCACCTTTTCCAATGCCCAAAGTGGGAAATCTTTTGTGGAAACATCGGATTTTGCAGGATAACACATACCCACAGCAAGTAGAGATGAAAGAACTTCACCTTTTTGCAAAATTAAACGCTTATTCTCATAGCATTTGGGTTGCTTATTCTGTTTCTTATACCATGTATGTGTTTCAAATACAATATAATTGTTTTATGCTACTATTAAGGTATATTGAGGGAATATTTTTGTCCTGAAATCTCAGGACATTTGCCATTTTTCGACTTTTTGGCGGGACACAACTGACAAATGAGGGACTGTCCCTAGCAAAGTGGGACAGTTGGTAACCCTGGTGACCATGCCCATGTCGCTACTTCTATGTCGGTGTGGCGCGCTGACATGCTGCAGTACACCTTCACTGGGTATGCCCACTGACAGTGCATTGCGGGACGGACACGGTATTACGCGTATCCTTTGTTCCTTGGACGGGTACACTTAGGGCTTCGTGGGTTGTGTTTGCTTCTCCGTTTTGTTGTGACGGGTACTATGTTGCATACTCTGCGTGCGTTTCATTCTCCACGGGCCCTGGCTGGTGCGGTTACTATTACGGGCGGCCTGTGGAAGTCAGCACTTTAGGTTGTTCATCGCCTGCTGGCTTAGCCACGCCTCCGGACGCATCCTACTTGGACTCGCTCACATGCCCTACGCACGTGTCTGTGGTTGCAGCGCGCACTCATTACTATGCATATGCCGCTGCTACGCCGACTATTCACTGCACCGCCGGCGCAGGCCTTACACCGGCCTTGCGCCGAGCTTCATGAATCCCGGGGAGGATCTTTTTTGTTAGTATGTGCGGAACATTTACATATCGCTATCTGAAGTGGTAATTGCACTGCATCTAACAACTGTAAAATTAAATCTCTGTGATCTATTGATTTGCCTGTCGCAGTAACCATTCCTCTATTCTTCCATTGTTGAGCGAAAACATGTACAGTAGAGAAAGCATCTGTATAAATTGTCACTTTTTTACCCTCCCCTAAGGTACAAGCTCGAGTCAAAGCCACTAACTCAGCTGCTTGCACAGAATAAATATTTGACAATCCTTTTGCTTCTAAAACTTCAGTTTCTGTGGTGACAGCATACCCTACTAGTGTTCTTCCTACAGTGTCCTTCTTTGCTGATCCATCTACAAACAAAACAAGATCAGAATCTACCAACGGAATATCCGTTAAATCTGGTCAGGGAAGTACTTTGTCATGAATGCTCTCTAAACAAACGTGTGGAGTACCTTCTTCTGGAGTCGGCAAAAGTGTCGCCGGATTAAGAATAGTACATCTTTTTATGGTCATATGTGGCTGTGTCAGCAGCACTGTCATACATGACAAATGTCGACTAGGAGATAAAAAGGTTATCTTATCTTGCAAAAGTATAGTATCTACTGAATGTGGAACTCGCAATTTTAATGGGTGAAACAAAAGTAATGATGCTGAGGCTTGCACTGCCATGGCAGCTGCCACTACAGCTTGAACACAATGCGGTAATGCCCTTGCAACAGGATCTAATCTGTAGGAATTAAAAGCTATCAGTCTCTGTTTATCCCCATGTACTTGTACCAGAAACAAAGTCATATATCCTCCCTTACAATCAACCATTTGTACAAACTGCTTAGAATAGTTCAGAAAACCCAAAACAGAGGATCCTGCTATCAATTGCTTAATTCTATTAAATGCTTGTATTGCCTTATCTGTCCACTGTATATTACTTTTAGCTGCCATGGGAGTGTCATAGATCAGTGCGGTCAATGGCCCTACTTCTTCAACATAATTAGGAATCCAACTTCTACAAAAATTAGTCACACCTAAAAACGACATCATCTCCCGCTTAGTCGTAGGCATAGGTGCTTCAAGAATTGCTTGTTTTCTTTTGTCTACCTTCCTGCGAGATTAAATAACCCAAGTACTTTACTTGTGCTTTCCACAATTGTAACTTCTCTTTATTTACTTTATGTCCTTGCTCAGCTAAAAAACTAAGAAGGGCTAGGGTATCCTTTTTACAACTTTCCTGCATGGATGAGGCCAATAAAATATCATCTACGTGCAACAGGACCTGGCTTCCCTCTGGGGGAACAAACTGAGCTAAATTTGCAGCCATTTCTTGTGCGAATATTGTTGGACTCTCACAATAACCCTGTGGCAATCTGGTGTATGTGTATCTTTTACCTTGGAAAGTGAATGCAAACCAAAATCTACTCTCCTTGTGTAGTGGTATGGAGAAAAAGGCACTGCTTATATCTATGACAGAAAAATATCTGTGGTGAGGTAGTAAATCACTAAGTAATGTATAGGGGTCAGGGACCACCGGTGCTCTTGGGATCACAGCTGAATTAACTGCTTGTAAATCTTGAACCAACCTCCATGACCCATCCGGTTTCTTTACAGGAAACAACGGAGTATTGCAGGGTGAATCTGGGCATTCAACAAGAATTCCTACCTGTTTTAGCTGTTCAATAACTGGTTTAATTCCTTCCTCTGCTTGCTTACTTAGTGGATATTGGTGCTTACGAGGTCTAAAACCTGACTTTGCAGTTATACAAACTTCACCTGCTGTTTTCATTAATCCTACATCTCCTTTACCTTTTGACCATAAATCTACAGGCAAGGCACTTAATGCACTATCTTCGTCTTGAGTTAGGAGGATTTCTCATGCCATTTCTGTTTTGTCATCCCTGAGGTGCACACTTGGTCGTGCCCAAGTCAGCCAATTTAATCTTTGTACCTGGATCTGTTGATCTTTCAACTGACTTTCAGACATTGTGTTCCAAGTCGTTACCTTTTTCGCCAAATCTACCCAGTGTGTCCCCACTGCTTTAGTAACTGAGATATGTGGTCTATAACCTGAGCGATATAAAGAACTCATTTCCTTAGTCAAAGTACAGGTTACTACTGTATTACCTTGCATATCCCAAAACATATCATTCAAAATTATCCTTGCACACTTGTGCTTAAAGAATTCTTTTTCAAATTCTTTATCCGGACCAGGGGCCTTATAGAACATTGTACAATGTAAGTGCGCCGCAACCTGCGGTGACCCACTCCTAGATTTACTTACAGCTAGATTGATCAACTCTGTATCAACCCTCCCCGGGCCATCTGAAATCAAGTCTAGGCTATACCAGTAAAACAAGTCTTGTACTCCCTGTACTACTAAGCCATCCGCTAACCTTTTTGCCTCAATACCTTTAGGTGTGGGAATTGCCACTATTCCAGACACATGCATCAAATCTCTTCCTAGCAAATTAACTGGACAAACTTTTGATATAATTAACATACACCTAACAGTTTGGTTTGTTTGTGGATCTGTGAACAGTAGAGGATGAGACAGTGGTTCCTTATAAATTTTCCCGTTTGCCGCTTTTACAAGGACAAACTCATCTGTTTCGCAGTTCGGAGAAAGAACTGCTGGACCCAAAAGTGTATGCAATGCATCTGACTCACATAAAAACTCCACTTTTTGTCCCTCAACCAAAAACTCTATCATGGGTTTCTGATCCAGATGCATAGCAATACCCAAATTTGCCAGGTTTATGACTTCACAGTCACAATCCCGCCCTTCCATTAGAGTGTTCTGACATTCATCGTAGAGAGTATCTGCCTCTTCATTATCCCCATAATGAAGATGGCACCTTTCTTTACTATCATATGCAGAGCCCTTGTTCGTAAGCTGTGGGGGATGTTGCCACTCTTCACAGTCAGCAGCGAAATGCCCACGTCTACCGCATTTAAAACATTCTCCACGTTTTAACCTTTCCCTATAGGCTGAATGTCCACCTGGTTCATTTAACGTGTTCCATTGCGGGCCCCCATGTTTTTTATGCCACCACAGTGCCCTTGCCCCCTTTGGTCCTGTACTAAGAATATACAACCATCATCCCCTACTGCCAGCACTTGTACTTTCTTTTTCTTTTTTAAATTAAAATGTTGCTCAGCATGCCGTGCATATTCAAATAAAGGCTGCAGTCTACATGTTCTGTGATCTACCATGTGCTTAGTAATAAAACTACTTATCAGAGCCTTACAACCTTTAAGAAAAGCATTTTTCAATTGCTGTTCATACGGACTATCATTAGTCTGATCCTGCGGAATCATCATTCCACAATGGTTATTGAACACTTCTGTCAGTCTTACAATATAATGATCTACAGATTCATCATCATTTTGGATGCACTGATTTATTACTGTCCAATCTGCTCTTGGACGCCACTTATCAGAAATTCTCTTTAACAGATCAGTGACTCGTGTCTAACACCCCAGAATTATGCTTTAATGTAGTGCCATCATCTGCCTTACATGTCCAAGTACCACAAACTAAGTGCCAATCTGGACCTAAGATTTGTCACACTACTTGTTCTACTTCTAAACCATTTAGATGATAACTTAAATGCATACCAACTATGTCCTCAGAAAACTTTTGAAAATTAACCTTGGGATGAGGAATACCATCCGTAGCTCATTTTATATCCTCTCTAGCCCAGGGACGATAAACTAAAATTGTTGGTTCTTGTCCAACATCTCCTGCTTGTGGGTTTGCAACTTGTATTAAGGGAAGAGATTCTGAATGGTCAGAAAGTTTAATAGCCCTGCTGGTCCTGACCTTAACTGCATAGGTTGGTCTACCTGTTGTAAAGCAACCTTAGGTACTACGGGAATTTGTGGGTAAATTGGAGGGGTCACAACATTTCCTTGAGCAGCTAATAACCCACCCTGCTGTACAGATCCCACATCTTCAGACTGATATTGAGGAGGTTCCCCCGGTATGGCAGCAGCAATTTCACCATACGGTGGGGCGGTTGCCTGCCTCTGTACTGCACAAACTGTGTGCTCATCCTCCTTATCTAAAAATAAAGCTACTTTTCCACTTGGCACCAGTGATCCCTTCTGATTTATTTTCTCTTTTTCCTGACACTGTTTTTCTTTTATAGCTCATTTATTTGCTTCTTCTAACCATTTTTGTGCTTGGGGAAATCCCAATTGTCTCTGCTTTTTAGTTCTAGTTCCTGCAGCTTTTTTCAAATCTCTAACCAATTTTGCACATGCATTCTTACTCAGTGTACCATCAAAATCATGTTTCAACTTCCACTTCTTCAAAAATGTAACATTATTTTTGTTTAAACTTTTCATATAATTAGCATCAACATTTAAACAGGCATCACTCTCACACTTGCAGCAACTTGAACCCATGCTTTCCTAGATTTCTTATTTTAGGACTGTATATTTTAGGACTGCATCAAAATTATTTTTACAGGGCTTATTACAAAATGGGGCTATCTTAACGGGGATCCTAACAAAATAACAGGTAACCCTAACAAAATAACAAGTAATCCTAACAAAATAATCTTAACAATTATTCCTACCCACCCTTAACTAAAAATAAACCCCCTGTCGACAAGGTTAAATTAAATTAAAAGAAAATTGTTTTCATCCTACCTGAACCAGATGAGACTCCGTTTCCCCTTTTGGTTCGGAAACCGTCCCTCAGATAAGGATCAGAGAGTGGTCGGCCTCTTTCCAATGACAAATCAGTCGGAGGGCTTTCCGTCGAGGGAATCTTAAGATGAGAAACCCTCATCTGCACAGGTTTTTCGGTCTCTCTGTCGGTCTGATCCGTATCTTCGTAGAGGTTTCCGGTCCGAAGGACCAAAATGTCAGACGAAAAAATTCAAGCGAGTCACATCTGCCTCAGGTGATGAAAAACTTCTTTATTTGGAGCTAACCAGATTACAGCAGCATGTTGGCCAAGATGATCTCAATCTGATCAACTTGGTTACTGACATCAACTTTTATACTTTCCTGTTACTAGCCAAAATAGCTTTTGCTACATTTCTAACAGTTGACAGTTGGCTATGAAAAACATCTAGGATCACAATTTACCTCAGAAAAGAATGTTTTACCTCAAAACCACAGCTAGTGTAGAATGTTTACCTCAAAACCACAGTTAGTGTAGAACGTTTCCCTCAAAACCACAGTGGTAGCTGGAATTTTCCAGAGCCTGCCTCAGTAAATTAACTCTTATTCAGAAGTATAGAAAACAGATGTTATTCAAGTTCATAAGCAAACTACATATATCATAGATAAAGCCCATCTTTAATAAACATGGTTCAATGACCTTTTCTTACCAACACTTCAGCAAATAGCATATTCATTTTGCTAGATGGGAGAAAGAGACAAATAACAGTGTGTTTTAAAACTTTTTCTCTTAACAGAGTGCACCTGAAGAAATTTGGTTTAGATCTGTTTAATGTACATTTAAGTTTATTTTTGGAGGTATAGTGAAAGTCGTCCAGTAAGTGAAGGTGAACAGCCTGGGTCAGGATGGTGGGTGGATAAGAGGGCCAGGTTTATCCCTCTTCTGTCCCCTGTCTTGGTGTTGATGCAACAAGTTTGGGAGATGAAAGGTGTAGAACAGAGTGTGTGCTGTGTCTTTAAGAAGTGTTTCAAGGACTGAACGTGCATGTATAAGTAGCGAGCATGTGCTGTACTCGGTGCCATTTTTAGAGTGCGCCCAGAGAGTGAACATGTATGAATGTAATAGCTAGTATGTTTATAATTGGATTACGCACTTCGGCTTTAGACCAGTTGTTTCACATTAGGAAGGTTTGTGGTCTGCACTGTTGTGACAGGACAGGAAGCTTACATCCTTCTGAGGTGGGACTTGCTGATTGAAGGCTTAGTGTCTGTTCTAAAGTGTATTAGTTCTGGTTTAAGCACTTGGGATTTGGGCCAGTTTTTTTACATTAAAAAGGTGTGGACTGCACTCTTGTGGGAGGCTGGATTCTGCCCTTCTGAGCTGGGAATTTCTGGTCACAGGCTTATTGTGCCTGCTTATTTGAACTGTTTGTTTCTGAAATTGGTGTGCCTTGTTGCTGCAGCATAGACCAGTTTCAGGCCTGCTGAATCTAGCTTTGTTTGTATAACTTGAGCACTGACCCAGGCCATCATTTTTTTGGAGAAGGTTCCCCTGCACCCTAACAGCAGGAGTGTGCAGTTAGACCTTGTCTGATTGAAGACTGCTGGAGCAGACCTCAGTTTTGAGCTTTTTACTGGTTTATTGGGTAACTTGTTTAAATCAGTTGTTTGTTTTCTATTGTTTTATATATATATATAAAAAAATAAAATTTTGCATTCTATTCATCTGCTTTTACTGTATTTGTGTTTCTTCCTGCTTTATTACTAGGGGCATTGACTACAACTCTGATCTGAGATATATAACAATAAGTATCCTTTTCTGTGCATTTAAAGAGTTTTTCTGATAGTATCTGCTTTATTTTCTGAAAAAAATACAAACAAAAATTACTTGTTTCCTGCCTTTATAAGATAGTATAGTCCAGTTTTCAGGTTAAGTGCTGAATTCAGGGCTGTGTTACAAATCTCTGTGTTTGTCCATACCTTACTTGGATAGAAGGAAGTTTCTCTGTTCACCTGTGAGAGAGGGAAGCTTTGAGCAGCCTATCTGTCCCTGTAGGAGTGGTTTCAGCCCAGAAATTAATAGTTTATTGGCCATTTTGGGCTAATTTCTATCTCTTTCATTTCCTTGCTATAAATACCACATTTACCTGGTTTTGCATGCCAGGCAGCGCCGGTTAGCTAGGGTATAACTATTCCCAGCTCCACAAAGTCTCCTCTTCAATTTTTCCCTTGGAACTAGACAAACTTTCAACTTAAGCACTCAAGCCATTCATTTCTCAGCCCGGCTCAAAACTCATAGCAAGCACTTATAAACCCTAGCACTGGACCCTCCTATATTGTACAGAAGGACAAGGCTCTGTATTCAACCTTACCAGCCATTCAGTAAAACAGTTCACTGTACCTATCCAGGCATGTCCAAAGGACAGTTTCAGGTGTACTCTCCAGTCGAACTGGTGAATCTGGGCATTTTGAGGCAATGTTACAAATGCCTCATGTACACAGACAACCCTGTCCTCCTACCACCAAACACTAATAAATGTGAGAGATGTAATTATACAGCCAAACTGAAGGCTAAGCTCTCTCAACCCAAGGCTGGATCAGACAGTCAAGAGGAGAAGGGAAATACTTGCATCACACTACCAGTCTCACATAGACCCATTAAACCAGCACTGGCAAAAAACACACATAAATACACAAAAACATACTCGGAGGCTCGAAATAAAAATCTGCAAAAGCAACAGAGACCTCCAAAGCAGACATCCAAGCAACCTCCACCCCCCAACACAAATCAAGAAACACATACTTCACAAAACCAGTGTGCCATGCAATCACAGCCCTTTAGGCAAAATAACATACCCAACATACTAGTAATAGGTGACTCTATAGTCAGGCACACTGACGTCCCACTCACTAGACTGAATAAGGAGAAGGTTACTGTTAGCTGCCTGTTGGGTTCCAGGATCCACCACATAACACAAGCATTTAGGTCACTCCCGAACAAGTACAAATATGATTCTGTCATTATCCATGTTGGTGTAAATGACCTGAGCCATACCTCCCTGGACTACATGAAAAGAGACATGGAAGAGCTCTCTGATCTTATAGCCCAGGCTGGTATGATCCTGACCCTGAGTAGCATCCTGCCCTCACCAAGAATGATACCACATTATAAAGAAAAAATTAGCAATTTCAACAATTGGCTAAGTTTCTGGTGTCATTCAAAGGGAATCCAGTGTTTGTCCACCTGGGATGACATGCTCGACAAGCCACGCTGCTTCGCTAGAGATGGCTTGCACCTGTCACCCTTAGGCTTTTGAATACTGGCCAAGACTCTTGCCACCCCCATAGTGCCTTTTTTAGGCAAGGCTCAAAAGACAAACCCACCACCATACATAGCACAAGTAACAAAAAACTGAGGGTAATGCTACTCAATGCCAGAAGTCTAAACCTCAAAATGCACACTCTCGAGGCACTACTCAGTATGGAAAAAAAATCGATATATATGCAGTAACAGAAACCTGGTTTGAGGCTCCAGAGAGCACCCCAGCACTACCAGGCTACAACTCATACCATACATTTCGGCCACAGAACCCAGACCGAAATACAAAAGGCGGGGGCGTATCCATATTCATCAAGGATACCCACACCTCCAGGTTAGTGGTACAGCACGATGCTTCAGAGATCATCCATGTGCAACTAACAATGGGCAAAACTACAATTCAAATTGTAGCTTGCTACAGATTACATGCCATGTCCCATGACCCCCATTCTGCATTTCTGGAAACACTGGAAAATATAAAGGTCCTACCAAACACCCTAATATTAGGTGATTTCAATTACAGAAACATTAATTCAGAGAACTACTCAAGTACTAACTCCCTTGCCCAACATTTCCTAGAATTTATAAACTCAAATGCACTGGATCAACTGGTCAACACTCCCACCAGAGGTGACAACATATTGGACCTGGTCATCACCAACATGGGTGACCGGTGCTCCACACCGGATTTCAACCCCTCACTGGTTAGATTTGACCATAAACAAATCACTTTGGATATCCACATTCCACCCCCACCCCCGGACAAGGAATCCACCATGAAAAACTTTTCAAAAGCAAACTTCCCATTACTTAAGACCGAGGTGGAAAGTTTCAAAACCCTCATGCTAAAGGATAACATTGTCCAAGCTGCAAAATCCTTTACTAATGCATTCTACGGGCACCTACAAGAATGCATGGATTGTGCTATCCCAAGCAAAACCAAGACTCACTCCTCCAAGAAAAGGAAACCAGTCTGGTGCACTCCTGCCATAAACAAACTATACAATAGAAGGAGGAAACTAGTACAGAAAAGAGTAAAATCCCAAGAAGGGAAGACATCCCTGATCAGTATGAGCAAGAAACCCTCATAAAATCATCCAAGGCGAGTTTAGAAAGAAAAATTGCCAAGGACTCCAAAGATAACCACAAGGCATTCTTTAGTTATGTCAAGAATCTATGTGGCAATGCTCAGATCTGCTCAGAGTTAGTGCAGAATGGTACAAAATACACTGAACTGACCGATATTGCCAACATCCTGGCAGACAGGTTCAGCACAAACTTTACCCCCCCTCTCACCCCCAAAAGGGCCCATAACCATACCAGAAGAATGTAGAGCTCCCGAAATCACAGACACTCAGGTTAAAACAGCCCTTTTCAAAGTCAAAAACACAGCATCAATGGGACCGGACAGTGTCACAGGCTGTGTCCTACACAAGCTCAAAGACAAACTAACCCCTCAACTAAACACGCTGTTCAAACTTAGCCTCTCCACAGGTTACGTACACATAGAGTGGTGCACAGCAACGGTTATTCCACTCCACAAAGGTGGAGTCACAACAGACCCCGGGAACTATCGCCCTATAAGCCTGACTAGCTTGGTCTGCAAGGCTATGGATTGCATCATCATGGAACTCATTAACAGAGACATTGGGAACCTCCAAACACTGAACCCTACCCAGTTCGGCTTTGTTAAGGGCAGATCATGCCTCCTAAACCTGGTGGACTTCTTTGAGACAGTTACGAAGGCTATAGATGAGGGAAAGGTGGCACACACAGCCTACCTAGACCTTGCAAAGGCCTTTGACACTATTCCGCATTCTGGTATTATAGACAAGCTCACCATCCTGAACATAAATGCCTACGTCACAAGATGGGTTGCCAACTGGCTCACAGACAGAACCCACATGGTAAGAGTTGCAGGAGCTAGGTCTGACTCTAAACCGGTTACAAGTGGCATTCCCCAGGGCTCATTCCTAGGACCCCTCCTGTTTGGCATATACTTCTCAGAGGTACAAGCAAGCACAGGAGGACTATGGCTGACCAAGTTCACAGACGACTGCAAACTAGGGACTATAATTGACTCAACGGCTGACACAGACATCCTGCAAAAGGGTCTCACTGAGATGGATACCTGGTGTCAAAATCATGGCCTCAAGCTAAATGCCAAAAAGTGCATAGTCATCCCCTTTGGACAAAACAAAGTACCCACAAGCTACCACATACGTGGTAGTCCCCTAAATACAGAAGACATAATAAGGGATCTGTGGACCCAAGTAGATAGTAAACTCTCCTCTGATAATCACATTGCCAAAGTGGTTAGAAAATCCTTCTACACGGCCCACCTTATCAGAAAAAGGTTCGCATCCAGATCAAAAGAGGTCATTGTGCCCCTATACTCATTGCTCATCAGACCCATCATACAGTACAATGCCCCATTTGGGATGTATCTTACAAAACACCTGCAACAGATGGAAAGACCACAGAAGTACCGCACCAAGAGGATCACTGGCCTCAAACAGATGCCCTACGCAGCTCGACTGAAAAAACTCCAGCTGTACTCGGTTGTATACCGCCTACTCAGAGGTGATCTCTGCCTGACATACAAGGCCATGCCCAACCCAAAACTGTTGGGCATACTCTACCTAAAGAAAAGCTTATCCCCTCGAGCTACATGCTCTAGGGATCTAAACCTCACCACAACAATAAATTGGACGTGCTGGAGGGATAGATTCCTGTCACAGAGACTTCCCATGCTTTGCAACAAGATTCCAATCTACATTAGGCAGAGCTCCTTGCTAACACTCTTCAAGAGAAACCTTGACGAGTGGATGGGAAACAGAAAGTTTACCCAAGGGATCACTTCAGTGACCCTGCTGGACACAGGCACAGGGAACTAATCTAAGGGGGCAGCGAAAGCCAACACATTCTGGCCAGGCTTATAAATGTCTTTGGGCAGATAGCCTAGTACCTACCTATGAACATATGAACCTATAAGTTTATCTAAGTTAAAGTATTAAGCCTCAGTCCTGATGTGTTGTATATAATAAAGCTGCTTGAACAGAACTCACAAAGTCTCATCTACTGTGTCCTGACTAGACAAGCGACATGGAATCAGAAGAGGGATTCCAGAGACTGATATTCAGAGCCACAAGGTGCAGAGATAACAGTGAAGGTAAACTAAGAGAAATGAGCATAACAAGGAGCCAGAAAAGCACCAAAAGTAATGAAAAATTGCATGAACAATTTATTTTATAAAAAAGATGAAATGGAGCATTACAAGAGGAAAAACTGCATTATTAAACAAGCAAAAGGCATGGAAGGTTCATTGATTAAGCAAAATGTTTAAGATTAAGTTATTTGATAAAACAATTATCAGAAAAGCAAAATGTGCATGTTTGAAGCAAAATGAGTGTGTTTAATGCAAAATGGGCATGTTTAGAGTTAAATGGGCACAAGAAAAGTACACTGCGCATGAAAAGAGATTAAACGAGCAAAGTAATAATATAATAAGGGCAAAAAGGGCACAGTAAGCATAAATAAAGTAAGGCAGCTGCATGTTTTTTGGGCAAAGTGCTGTGTTTGGCATAACTACGACTTCATATTGTATTCAGGGCATACCTAAAGTTATTGAAGTATCTCAAAGCGTGTAAAAGTACTTACCGTGTTTGCTTATTACTGTGCATTTATTCTGAAGAGTCTGTTGTATGCACAGTGCAACTATTTTGGGAAATACAGACAAAGTTCAGCCATTTTGAAAAGTTTCTTGTGCTGGGTGTGTCTACTCCCAAGGTTCCACCATTACAGAGTGTGTCTTGTATTGTAAAGAGTTACTTAGTGAAGTACTGCCATTTTGTGGAAGTTTCAGCATGCTGTGTACTGTTTATTCGCAAAGTGCAATTGCTTCGAAATGTTTCTTATTCTGAGCTTCTCCTGCCCAGTTCATTCTCACAGTGCAGTTATTTGAAATGTTTCTTACACTGATTAGGGGTGATTTCTTACAGTACAGTGATTTCAAGTGTTACAGTGACTTATTTTGCAAAGTTCAGTTATTCAGAGGCTTATTGTGCTATTGGGCATAGTTACAAGTACTGGTAAAAATTTATGGCATATGTACATGTGTGTGTATATTTGTGCATATTTGCAAAACTCTTCACTAGTATGTGTTAATATTGCAGACAGATTACAAAAGCCCTCACCACTTATATTTGATCAGAATATTGCAGAGAATTGGAGAATATTAGAGAAAGAGTACAATATTTTTATACAAGCAGCTTATTCAAAGATGCATGCACTAGGGCATTCATTTTGCTAGACTTAGCTGGGTCAGAGGCCATAGAAAGAGAGCATTCATTTGTGTATGCACCAGCAGTATACGAAGGAGAAGGTGAAAGTCATCTTATTGTTGTACAGGCTGATGTACAGGCTGAATCAAGTGAAGATCCCGAGTGTCTGAAGCACAAATTTAGGGAGATGTGTAACCCGTAGACAAATATTACATTAGATAGACACTTGTTTTACACAAGAGATCAGAAAAAAGGGAAAACATTTGCAGCTTATATAACTGACATGAGAAACAAGCTAAAACGTGCCAGTTTGGTGACTCAAAAGATGAGTTGATAAAGGACAGGCTTGTGTGTGGAATTAATAGTGCTGCAGTGAGAAAAATTTTGCTTCGTGACAGTGATTTAATGTTGACCAAAGCTATAGAGATTTATCACATCCATGAAGTTACAGAAAGGCACACAAGTATGCTTGCAAGTGATAAGAGTATGGCTTCAACAACCTCTAGACTTACTGTCGATAGTTCACAACACATGGCAAACAGAAGCAGGTCTAAGCACATGGCAGCCACAGCCCCTGCTGATTTGTCAGAGAAACCACATAATTTTCCAGCAAATTTTAAGAAAGGTGCATGCTCAGTGCAGTACAAGCGTGAGTCAACAAAACCAAGTCCAACCTTATTGTTAGCTATCATCATTGTGGAGCCAATCATGAGTCTAAAAGAGAGAAATGTATAACATTTGGTCAGCAATGCCACAAGTGAAAAAAATTGAACCATTTTCAAAAGTTTAGCAAATCAAGTAAATCTCACACAGTTATAAAGAAAGGTCACTCACCTAACAATCCCTCTCTACAGTCCGTGTCACTATCACTACTTCTATCACTCCAGCGTAGTGTACCTAGCATCCCACCTGCTCATTAATTTTTCCTATACTATCTATTTCTCTTATACTTGATATATCACTGCAACCTGTTTCTTCTCCCCATTTACTTAGCCTATAGGCTTATCACTTCTGTGCAAATCTCTATCCTAAAACTAGTGCCCCGGCACTACATGTTATTAGTGTAAATACTTATAGACTCTTTATCTGTTATTGTTTTTCTCTCCTCCTTATTTTTTAGCAGTCCTACTATTGCAATTGTTATAGGATTACAATTCCTCACTACTGTTTAGTTCTTGTTAAACTTCCTCTGCATTGTTACTCTACTACAAGAAAATGTTCCTTTTTTTGCTTATATGTTTTTCATATTTTTTGTTTATTGTAAGTTACTAGTACATAGTGGAGCTTTTCTCCTCGGGCCTCTGCTGAAAATGGACATGTATCCAGCCAGACTAGCCCGGTCAACAAATGTAAAATAAATAAATAAATAAAAGTACAACTGCAGCAGTCCACTTTCTATGTAGATGGTGTATCAGTAATTGGTGAAAAGGTTGATGGAGTGAATTTGGCCCTCACCAAGAATGATACCGCAGTATAAAGAAAAAAAATTATCAATTTCAAAGATTGGCTAAGCTTCTGGTGTCATTCAAAGGGGATCCAGTGTCTGTTAGCCTGGGACGACATGCTCGACAGGCCTCATTGCTTCGCAAGAGATGGCTTGCACCTGTCACCCCTAGGCTTTTAAATACTGGCCAAGGCTCTTGCTGCCCCCATAGTGCCTTTTTTAGGCAAGGCTCAAATGTCAAACCCACCTCCGTAAACAGCACAAATAAAAAAATGAGGGTTATGCTACTCAACGCCAGGAGTTTAAATCTCAAAATGCATGAGCTTGAAGCACTCCTCAGTATGGAGAACATCGACATCTGTGCAGTAACTGAAACCTGGTTCAAGGCTCCACAGAGCACCCCAGCACTACCAGGCTACAACTCATACCACACATTTCAGCCACAGAACATAGATCGAAACACAAAAGGAGGGGGTGTATCCATATTCATCAAGGATACCTCCACCTCCAGGTTAGTTGCGCAGCATACCTCAGAGATCATCCATGTGCAACTAACAGCAGACAAATCTGCAATGCAAATTGTGGCCTGCTACAGATCACCCTCTATGACCCAGGACTATGACTCTGCCTTTCAGGAGACACTGGAAAACATGAAGGTCCTACCGAACACCCTGATATTGGGATATTTCAATTACCCTACCGTTAACTGGGAAAACTACTCAAGTACAAACTTCCAGGTCCAGCGCTTCCTGAAATTTATCAACTCAAATGCCCTGGATCAGCTGGTAAACTCCCCTACCAGAGGTGAAGACATATTGACAGGTGTTCCACACCAGAGGTCAACCAGTCACTGGTTAGATCAGACCATAAACTAATCACTCTGGATATCCACACCACACCACCACCTCCAACCAAGGAAATCACAGTGAAAAACTTTTCTATAGCAAACTTCACCTTACTTAAGACAGAGGTGGTAAGTTTCACAGCCCCATGCTAAAGGATAACAGTGTCCAAGATGCAGGAACCTTTACAAATGCACTCTATGAGCACCTACAAGGATGCATGGATCATGCCATCCCTAGCAAAACCAAGACTCACTCCCCTAAGAGAAGGAAACCAGTCTGGTGGACTCCTGCCATAAACAGGCTATACAATAGAAGGAGGAAACTAGTTCAGAAAAAAAGCAAACCCTAAGAAGAAACGACATCCCTGATCAGTATCAGTAAGAAACTAAGGTCCCACATAAAATCCTCCAAGGCTAACTCTGAAAGAAAAATAGCCAAGGATTCAAAAGATAACCACAAATCCTTCTTTAGCTATGTCAATAATCTAAGTGGCAAATCACAGATATGCTCTGAGCTAGTGCAAAATAGCACAAAATATAGTGAACCCACTGATATTGCCAACATCCTGGCAGATAGATTCAGTGCAAACTTCACCTCCCTCTCACCCCCAAAAGGGTCCACAACAGTACCGGAAAAGTGTAGTGTCCCAAAAATCACAGACACATAGGTGAAAACAGCCCTTTCAAAAGCCAAAAGCACAGCGTCAGTGGGGCCAGACGGTGTCCCAGGCTGCGTCTTGCACGAACTACAGAACAAACTAACCCCCCACCTAAACACACTGTTTAACCTCAGCCTCTCCACAGGCTATGTGCCCATAGAATGTCACACAGCAATGGTTATTCTGCTCCACAAAGGTGGGGTCACAACTGACCCTGGTAACTATTGACCCATAAGCCTGATTAGCCTGGTCTGCAAGGCTATGGAGTGCATCATCATGGAATTCATTAACAAAGACATTGGGAGCCTCCAAACAGTTGACCCGACCCAGTTTGGCTTTGTTAAGGGCAGATAATGCCTACTAAACCTGGTTGACTTCTTCAAGACAGTCACCAAGGCCATAGATGAGGGGAAGGTAGTTCACACAGCCTACCTTGACCTTGCCAAGGCTTTTGACACCATTCCCCACTTGGGAATTATAGAAAAACTTGCCAGCCTGAACATAAACCCCTACATCATGAGATGGGTTGCCAACTGGCTTACAGACAGAACTCACACAGTAAGAATAGCGGGCTCCTGGTCCGACTTTAAACCGGTCACAAATGGTGTCCCACAAGGCTCGGTCCTGGGACCCCTACTGTTCAGCGTATATTTCTCAGAAGTACAGGCAAACACAGGAGGACTATGGCTAACCAAGTTCACTGATAACTGCAAACTGGGAGCCATAATTGACTCTCTGGCTGACATGGACATTCTCCAAAAGGGCCTTACTGAGACAGACACCTGGTTTTAAAGTCATGGTCTCAAGCTGAATGCCAAAAAATGCATAATCATCCCATTTGGGAAAAACAAAACACCCATGAATTACCACATAGGTGGCAGCCCCTTACTACAGAAGAGGTAATAAGAGATCTGGGGACCCAGGTAGATGGTAATCTCTCCTTTGACAATCATATCACCAAAGTAGTTAGGAAAACCTTCTATGTAGCCCATCTAATTATTAAAGCATCTAGAAATAAAGAGGTCATAGTGCCCCTCTACTCGTCACTCATCAGACTCATCATAGAGTACAATGCCCCATTTGGGATGTACCTCACAAGACACTTTCAACAACTGGAAAGACCACAAAAGTACCTCACCAGGAGGATTTCTGGTCTCAAACATATGTCCTATGCAGCCCAACTGGAAAAACTCCAGCTGTACTCAGTGGCATATCGCTTACTCAGAGGTGATCTCTGCCTGACTTATAAAGCCATGTCCAACTCAGAATTAATGGACATGCTCCACCTAAAGAAATCCAAGTCATTGCGAGCCACTTGCTCTAGTGAGCTAAACCTCACCATAACAATAAATAGACCATGCTGGAGGGATAGATTCCTGTCACAGAGAATCCCCATGCTTTGAAACAAAATTCCTCACTGCATTAGGCAGATCCCCTCACTAACATGCTTCAAGAAAAGCCTTGACGAGTGGATGGGTAACAGAAAATACACTCCTGGGATCACTCCATTGGCTCTTCTTGACAGAGGCTCAGTTAATTAATCAATGGGGCAGCGAAAGCTGACACACTCTGTCTAGGCTTATAAATGCCCTCGGGTAGATAGCCTAGTACCTACCTATGAACCTATGAACCTAAGAAATGAAGTGCTTTGTACTGTCTGGATCAATGGTAAATCCACTGAGCTCAAAGTAAACACTGGTTCAGAGGGTAATGTTATGTCAGCAGATACTTTTGCTAAAGTGAGAACTAATGAACAACTCAATGTGGTCAGTTGTGCGAAACTTGTTCATGGAGGTGAAGAAATTCAAACTGAAGGCTCAGTAGTACTTTCATGTTATTTGGCCAAGAACTGTTACAACTTGTTATTTTATGTGGTTTGAAGACCTGTGTAGTCATTATCGGGTCTCAGAGACAGAATGAATCTGCTTTCTTTTACCAAAGAAGTTCATCAGATAAGCACATATCCTACTTCCAGTTTCACCAAAGCCATTTTCTCAGAATATGCTGATGTTTTCAATGACAAGTTGGGTAAACTTTCAGTTGTGTATTCTATGAAGTTAGACTCAGAGGTCAGTCCAGTGGTCAGACTGCAAGAAAGGTTCTGATAGCCATGCAAGATAGAGTCAAAGCTCAGTTGGGTAAAATGGTGCAGCAAGGTGCAATTTGTCCAGTTACAGAACCAACTGAATGGGTTTCATCCACATAGCAGCTCACAAAAAAGGCTCAGATGAAATCAGAATATGTATTGACCCAAGATATTTCAACAAAACAATGAAGAGACCATCATCCAATGCATACAGTCGAAGAGGATGCAGCCCTAATACAGAATGCCACTGTTTCTTCTGTCTTAAATGCAAATATTTCATTTTGGCAAGTGACGCTTGATTGCAAATCCTCATTACTGACTACTTACAGTACTCCATTTAGCAGCTACAGATTTGTAAGGATGCCATTTGGAATAAATTCTGCAAGTGAAGTCTTTCAGCATGCAATGGAGCAAATTTTTTCAGCATACCCCTGTGCCATAATAGCAGATGAATTACTAGCTGGAGGCAATGGTAAAGCAGAGCATGACAGAAACCTTAAGGGAGTTCTAGACAGAGCATGTGAGGTGAACTTAAAGCTCAATCCTCTGAAGTGCAAATTCAGACTTCCAGAAGTTACATATGTAGGTGATTTGTTTACTAGTACTGACTTACAACCAAACCCATCTAAACAAGCAGCCATTCCTGAGATGTCAGCACCAGATAATGTTCAAGCTCTACAACATTTTCTTGGTATGGTCAACTATTTAGGCAAGTTTATACCAGAGAAGCCAGTCGAATTCTTTATTAAAATATAGTCTCTAGCGCCTCAGCTTTGTAATAAGCCTGTGCTCCTTGTTGGTTGGAAGTTTATACCAGACTTCAGTGAGTTGACAGCACCTTTGAGAGAGTTGATACGCAAAAATGTTACATGGTCTTGGGTAGAACAGCACCAGAAAGCATTTGATGACCATAAGCAGAAAATTGCAACTCCCAGCTACATTAAGATGCTATGATGTTACTAAACGAGTAACACTTTCCTGTGATGCTTCAAAATTTGGTATTGGCACAGTCATTCTTCAAGACGGCAGACCAGTAGCCTATGCATCAAGAACTCTTAACAAAACTTAAGTGCAGTATGTTCAAATTGAAATAGAACTTTTGCCAATAGTGTTTGTGTGTCTTATGTTTCATGATTATATCTATGGTTGAGCAATTCAGATTGAAACTGATCACCAACCTCTAGTTACTATTTTAAAGAAGCCTATGCATTCTGCTCCAGCAAGATTACAAAGAATGATGCTCAAATTCCAAAAGTACTACTTTAAAATGGTCTATACAAAAGGTAAACTTCTTTATCTGGCTGATACCTTATCCAGATCACCAAGAGATACCACGGAATGGGTCCGAGCCTGAATGGCTAACCAAACGCAGCAGAATTTCAGAGCTCCATAAAACTAGTATAAAATACAGGAAATAATTTATTTCTTTTTTAGCAAAAACCCTCCAGAACTGGTAGACAAAAGTTAAATATATATAACTATAATCTTTGGTGAATTTTTGTAAACACTTTCCTGTCAAATTATTCTGGAAACTATCATAACTTGTGGATATGAGTAACTTGAAGAATTCTCACTCTGAACTAGCTTTAAAAAGAGAACTACAATTGGTGTCTAATACATTACAGGAACTGTCACTGAAAATGGATGATTTCAAAGAGAACTTACAAAATCTCAAAGAAAACTGTCAAAAGCAAACATATGTATTTAAGGAACTGCTTCAACAACACCAGACTAAAATAACAAACATAGACATTTCTTTGAATGATATTGAGGAAAGGCTCAAGGAAGAAGAAACTCAGGAGGATTTTCTCCTCAAACAAAACACCTGGCTTCTCAATAAAGTGAACGACATAGAAAACAGAGAGAGAAGGACAAACATTAGAATCTTTGAACTGTCTGAGAAAGCTGAAGTGGAAGACATTATTTCATTTTTAAACTCATGGATCCCAGAAGTTTTAGACCTAGAAGATGATCTCCCATATGGCATTGAAAGGGCTCACAGAGACCTAGGAAAGCCAGCTTCAACTTCATCTTCTATACCACCAAGATCAATTGTAATAATTTTTTTTATCTTATATGGACAAAGAACTGGTGCTAAAAGCAGCCTGGAGGAAAAGTCCTTTAAAATATAATCAAAATTTAATAAGATTTGATAATGACTACTCTTCTAGAGTATTAGAACAGAGGAAAAAAGATTGGCCATTAATGAAGTTACTAAAACAAATAACATTAAAACACAACTTGCTTTTCCTGCCAAATTTAAGATGTTATACATAAAGATAATGAGAACATTTAACAATTTTGAAGAAGCCTCCTTATTCATAAAAATAACAATATCATAACTATTCCTAAAGATATGGATTGGTCATCTCCTTCCTTGAAGAGAGCCACCGACAAGAATTCCTGGACTGATGTCAAAAACAAAAAACAAAAAAACTGAATCCAAAATAGCTGTTCCTGCTAAATCTCAAACTATCTATTGCAACTTGATCTGTATCTGATTTATAATTTCAAATGTAAGTTCTGTCTTATACATATATATATATATATATATACACACACACACACACACACACACACACACACACACACACACACAAAAGAAAGGGAATGATTTATTTTATTAGTAGAAACATTTTAATTTAATTTAATGATATAGTTGAATAGTAAACTGATTGACGGGCAGGATTCACGAAGGCTTGCACAGAGTCTAAGAGTAGTGTAAGACTCCATGCAGCCTTCGCGATCCAGGAACAGCCCAAAGTCCGTGTAAGAGACCAGCTAAAACGTCTCTTACACGGAGTGGGCGTGGATAAGCTAATCACCTCACTTGCAGCCGAATAGCATGCAAATGAGGTTGATTAGCGATCCAGGAAGCCCAAAGCAGCCTGTTTAAGAGCCGTTTTAGCTGCAGAAATGTACTCAGTTGACAACTGAGTACGTTTCTGCAAGAAACACAATGGAGCCATGTCAGCTCCAAATAAAGAGTGCATATGTGTCAGGCAGCATGCCAATGGCCAAATATGTGGCCATTGGCAAGGTACCCCCATGCAAATATAAGAAATAAATCTTTTTTTTTTTCGGCGATCACCGATGTTTAAACGCAGCGCAGCCCCACGCAAATGGGCTGCACTGTATAAAACATAAAAATAAAGGCTATAAACCCAAAAATGTGGGTTTTATGCAATACATGGATTTACAATGCAGGGACCAGCAGACCAAAAACAACATGGCCGCCATTTAGTGGTTGCTAAGGGGAGAAGCTGAGTCTAAGAGATGTAACTAAGCATTAGTAGGCAATCTGATGTAAATGAGTGTTAGGATACTGAATTCCACTGTCACATAGCAAATGAGCACATTTTGAGTAGTGTAAGAGTTACATAAGGGGGAGGAACAGAGTAGAAGATAGGTGACATCACAGGGGTGAATGGCAGAAAGAAATGCAGTTCATTGGAGGTCAGTGTTACATGACAGATGTCAGACACATATCATGGAAAGAGGAGTGCCACAACATAAGCATGGGAAAGTCAAGAAATGGAAGGTGTACACTGTTGCCTACACCAACGTTTCTTGCTGGGTGTGCATGCGCACGTGTGCATGCCATGAAGCGCGAGTAGCGCTGGTGTGCGCGCGTGTAGGGCAGACTGAGCATGTGGGAGCCTGTTGGCAGACTTGTAACACTGTTTGCGTGGGTGTGCGCGCGTTTTAACCCGAATAAGCAGATTCTGAACTGTGTAAGCATGTGTGCGCGCGTGTAAGCCACTGTGAGCATGTTTCTGCTAGTATGCACGCTGCTCCCCCCTGAGGAAACAGAAAGGAAAAAGGAAGCAACAGATTTAGTAGGAAGCTAGCAGGGAATACTGCTGGAGCTAGCAGGTGAAAACAATTAGAAGCAGGCAATTAGACAGGCAGAATAGTAGCTTAGCCCAACACTTTAAACTCTGCAAACAGCAGTGCAAGATGTTTCTCTCAAGAGACACTGCAAGACAGGAGTAAGCTATTAGAAGTGAAAACTGAAAAAGCTGAACTCAGAGCAGAAATGTTAGGGGCTGCCATAGCTGTCATAATGAGACATAGACGACTTGCTGAGGGTGGTGACAATGCAGATGGTGCCAGACAACCCACTGTGAGGAGACGGAGAAGAGTGTACAGGCCCAGGGTCACCTACCATGGGTTACATGAGCTGGAGATAGTAGAGCGCTATAGAGTGGACAGAGACCTCCTGCAGCAAATAGTGGAGCTGTGCAGGCCACGCCTCACACACAGAACCAACAGAGGGGAACCCATCCCAGTGGAAACCAAGGTATGTTTTGGCCTAAGAATACTAGCAACAGGTACCTTCCAGAGACCAACTGGTGATATGATGGGGATATCACAGGCATCAGCCTCCAGGGTACTGCACCAGTTCCTGGATGCCATGTCAGCACATGTCGGTGATCATATATATTTCCCCAATGCCCGTGAGGTATTGGCCCGCAATATGCGTCTCTTCCAGCAAATAGCGGAATACTCTAAGGTAGTGGGTGCAATAGACTGCACACACATACACATCAAAGCATCAGCCGGTGAGCGGGGTAGGGCCTACATTAACCGCAAGGGCTTCCCCTCCATCAACTGCCAGGTTGTGTGTGATGCCCAGGGCATAATAATGAATGTGTGTGCTGGCTGCCCTGGGAGCTACCATGATTCCCACATCTGGCATTTGATGCAGCTGTACCAGACATTTGCCAATGGGGATATCCCACATGGACACCTAGTGGGGGATGCAGGCAGGTTATGCACTGGAGCCGTGGCTGATGACACCCATCAGAAATGCACACACACCTGAACAGGAACACCATAATGAGGCACACGCACAAACACGTAATGTAATAGAGCGTGTGTTTGGGCTGCTCAAGTCATGGTTCCGATGTCTGGGCACATCTGGTGGAGCCTTGCAGTACACACCAACTACATGTACCCAAATTGTCATGGTATGTGCTATGCTACATAATATGATCTTGCGAAAACAGCTGCAGCAGGACCAGCATAGGGCTGGGCCAGACAGCCCCCCACCATTGCCAAGGCCATCACAGGCAGAGCGTGACTCGGAGGAGGAACAACCTGAGCCTGCCCCAGTAGGCAGAAGGATGCGTGCCCAGTATGCCCTGGCCTTGGCAAAGAGGCAACGCATAGCACATACACTGGCTCAGTAGGAACCCTGGGAATGATACCCCCTCTGACTCACTCAAATAATAACAGGGATGCCTATAATGACATGACCTGCTCACAAACATGTACAGGGAGTGTAATATGTGCATCCGACAGAGGCAGCCCTGCAGCACCACCTGAGGCATGAATGCCATGTGTTAAGTAATGTAACACCATGTACTATATGCACACCTGAGGACCGTGGCTAACATCCTACCATCACCAAGCATCATGCCACAATATGACTATGAGATGATCAAGTGCAATAATTGGCTGAAGTATTGCAGTTAGTCAAAGGGGATCCAATGTGTGCCAGCCTGGGATGACATGCTGAGCATGACATGATGCTCCACCTGCTAGGACTAGCATGCACCTATCAGTGCAGGCTGTATGGATACTGGCAAAGGCTGTTGTTACCCACAGTGTGCCCTGAATAGGTAAGGCTCAAAACACAAACCTACCTCCATAGGTATCAGAAGGGATAAGAACCTAGATGTAATGCTACCCAATGCCAGAAGTCTAAACAGCAAGATGCATGCAGTCTAAACTCACCCAGTATGGAGAATGTTGATATCTGTGCTGTAACAGAAAACTGGGTCAAGGCTCACAACAGCACCCTAACACTACCAGGTTACACCTCATACTGTGCTGTACAGCCTCAAAACATGGAACAAGCTACAAAAGGAGGGTGACTAGCAATAATTGTCAAGGATAACCACACCCCCATGTTGGTACCACAACAAGAAGCAGCATGGACTAGCCATGGTTAAGTAACAGTGGCTAAAACTGCCCCCCAGTTTATAGCCTGCTACAGACTACCGTCCCAACACCAGGAACTGCACCTGGCCTACGTTGGAATACATGAATATATCAAGTCCTCTAAACCACATTATATTGGGTGACTGAAAATACCCAGACATAGACTGGGAGCATTATACCAGCTCCAACACTGTAGGACAAAAGTTCATAGAATCCATAAACCAAAATGCCCAGGAACAACAAACCACTCCCACAAGAGGGGTAAGCATACTGGATGTGATAATCAGCAACATGGGTACTGGATGGCAAGATGAGAAGTGTATTGCTCACTGGTAAGACCAGACCAGAGAGTAATCACACTGGATATACACATCCTGACCACAGTCCCTGGCCAGAAAACCACAGTGAAAAACATGTGTAAAGCAAAATTTGCACTCCTCCAAATTGATGTGGAATCCATTAAAGGTCCTGTGCAGGTGCAAAATATGGGCCACACCTCAGAACCTGTTATACAGGCATTCCATGAACACTGCCAGGAATGCTTGGATTATGCAATCCTAAATTAAAACAAGACACAATGCCATACACGCAGGCATCTGGCATGGTGGACACCAGCCATAACCAAACCATGCAAGAGAATGAGGAAGCTACTACATGATAGAGCAAACATAAAAAAAGAAGTAATCACTGATCAGTAGTATGGCAATAAAATATTTCCACACATACAATCCACTAAGGCCAGCTACAACAAGTTGAATCTGTGAATCTTGAGGCAATGTTACACCTGCCCCAAGTACACAGACAACCCCAAACTATCCCCAAGAAACACAAATATATGTGAGAGATGCAACAATCTATCCAAACTGGAGGCTGAGCTCCCTCAACTCAGTACTCCTAAAACTAGTCAGAAGGAGAAGGTAACCAAACCCAGTCACACATAGACCTATCACAACTGCAAACCAAAGACATAAACACAGAAAAACATTCCCGGAGGCCCGAATTACAAACACACCACACCAACAGAGGCCTCCAAAGCAGACACCCAATCAAACAACCTCCAAACATAGCACATGCAACACATAGTACACAAAGCTGGTGTGCCAAACAGTCACAGGCCAGAAGGAGAAACAACATGCCTGATACAGTTGTAATAGGTGACTCCATAGTGAGACACGCTGCTGTCCCGCACACCAGACTGAACAAGGGAAAGGGTACAGTAAGCTGCTTGTAGGCTGCAACAATACGCCACATAACACAAGTATACAGGTCACCCAAAAGCAAGTAGAAATATGATGCAGTCATAGTCCATTCTGGTGTGAATGACCTGAGATGTACCTCCCCAAACTACATGAAAAGAGACATAGATGAGCTCTCCGATTATGTAGTCCAGGCCGGTATGACACTGACCGTTTGCAGCATCCTACCCTCACCAAGAATGATGCCACAGTACAAACACGGAATGATCAGTTATAACAAGTGGCACAATTACTGGTGTCATTCCAAGGGGATCCAATGTCTGTCTGCTTGGGATGTCATGCTTGACAAGCCACACAGATGTTCCAGGGATGGCTTGCACCTGTTACCCCTGGGCATCTGGATATTGGATAAGGCTTTTGCCACCTCCATAGAGCCTTTCGTAGGCAAGGCTGAAAGGACTAACCCACCACCCTACAAAACATAAGTGGAAAGAAACATAAGGGTAATGCTGACCAATGCCAGATGTGTAAACCTCAATATGCATGCTCCCGAGGCCATCCCCAGTATGGAGAACATCAATGTCTGTGCAGTGACAGAAACCTGCTGCAAGCCTTCTGACAGTATACCAGCACTACCAGGTTATACCACATATCATTTATTTTATTTATTTTATTTTACATTTGTTAACCGGGCTAGTCCAACTGGATACATGTCCATTTTCAGCGGAGGCCCGAGGAGAAAAGCTCCACTATCTAATACTTAACAAGCTAAGAATATACAAGTTATACAATAAAACCATTTTCATAAACTTCTTAGAGGCTATCTAAGTGTCTGAGTACAATGTGAGTCAATAGCATGAGTCTATAATAGATGCTTTACTAGGTTATGAAAGTTATTAATATAGACATAAGTAACAAAATCTATAATTTTATATAACTAATGAGCTATAGCCAGAAACATTTTTTTTTAAGGGGAAAGTGAATAGTCCTAGAGTAAATGGAAGAGAGGAAAGGAAGATCAGGTGAGAGGAAGGGAGGGAAAGAAAGGAAGAGAGCAAGGTTACCCAGGGTTATTGCAAGAGCAAAGCCAGTGGTTAGTTAGGAAGAGTTTTAGATTGGTTTTAAATAGTGGAATAGAAGTCAGGGATGTAAGGTCTGGTGGTAGTAGATTCCATATTTTGCCAATTGAGTTAGAAAATATGGAGTCACCTGCTACATTATTTGCTCTAGAGGATTTTACAAGAGTTTTGTTACAGGAACGTAGATTCCTCATGTTGTGGTAGGGCTTTATGAGGGTAGAGAGCATTGGTGTGTTTTCAGGGTGGTAGAGGACTTTGTGGGCAATAGTGAGTTGATAGTATTGGATGAGATGGGGTAGTTCCAGCCACCCTAGTTTTATGAGATTCAAGCAATGGTGAGTTCTGTATGGAGAGGCAGTGGCAAATCTGGCGATATTGTTGTAGGATGTGGCTAGTTTATTGAGGTTGTACTTAGACAGATTAGTGTATATAGAAGAAGCATATAAAAGGGTTGATATTAAGTGGGTTCTAGCTATAGTAGTTCTAGCCTCAGGAGTTAGGAAAGATTTGATTCTATAGAGTGAACCGAGTTTCCTGTTAGTTGTTTTTATAGTGGAGTTGATATGACAGTCAAATTTTAGCTGGTTGTCAATAGTAATACCCAAGAGTTTCGTAGTTTGGTCAGGAGTGATAAGTGTGCCATTGTTTGATGTAAGTGTGAAATCAATGGAGGGTGATAGGTGAGTGGGTGGAAAGAGCAGAAGTTTGGTTTTCTTGGGGTTTAGTAGGAGACAGTGGTTAGAGAACCATTGCTCAATGGTGGTGAAGGTGTGCTGTGTTAGTGAGTGAAGTTCAGTCTGGGTTGAGGCAGAGCAAATGATGGTTGTGTCATCAGCATATTGAATACAAGTAGATAGAGGAGTGGCTAGATGTAGATCGTTGATAAAAATGGAAAACAGAAGAGGACCTAAGATGGAGCCCTGAGGAACTCCTATAGAGGTGGGGAGAAGATTTGAGAGATGGTTGTCCCAGAGAACTGCCTGTTCGCTTTTCAAGATAGGATGAGAACCAGCTTAAGGCTTGATTGTCAAGAGAGGAACAAGCGTTGTAGGAGAAGTTGATGATTAACCATGTCGAAGGCTTTAGACAGGTCTACAAAGAATGCAGAAGAAGTAGTGTTATTGTTGCGATTTATGTTGATAGAGTCGATGAAGGATAGTAGGGCGGTGGTAGTACTGTGGAATGGGCGAAACCCATGTTGGCAGGTAGCTAGAGATCGTTGCTTAACAGGTGATTAAGTAACTGTTTGTGAATACATTTCTCCATAATTTTTGCAAGAGGAGATAGTAATGCTATGGGGCGGTAGTTAGAATACTCTAAAGAGTCACCGCCTTTGAAGAGAGGGATGATGTAGGAGATTTTCCAGACAGAAGGGATAGTGCATTCTTGTACAGTCCTATTAATTACTAGAGAGATGGGGTACGCTATTGCTTTGGCACCTAGTTGGACGTATACTCCAGGTAATTTATCTGCTCAAGGGTTGTTGGCTTAAGTTTTGAAGTAAGGACAAAATGTAGGAGGTAGGTATGGGTTGGAGGTGAAATGGAGGAGGGGTGGAGCTAGGCTTAGTGAGTTTGGAGATGTCAGGGCTTTGTTGATCAGCTAGCTTTAGAATGGCTGAAGTAAAGAAGGTGTTAAAGGCATTAGCTATTTCTGAGGGGGAGTTGGTGTTGGAGCCTTGTGGAGTAGGTGTGGCTGGTTTGCCAGGGATAGAAGAGTATTAATAGCAGACCAAAATTTATTTGGTTGGTGGAGGGAAGATTGTTGTAATTGAGTGTAGAAATTTTTTTTATCATGTAGGATAGCTTGTTTCGTCATATTTCTTTTTTGTTTAAACGAGAGATGGTCAGTTATATTTTTAGTGGTTCGCCATGTGTTCCAGGCTTTGTTTCTTTTAAGAATTAGTTGCCTAGTTTTGTTAGAGAGCCATGGTGCTGTTTTAGATTTTATACGTATGGAACACAGTGGGGCATGGTGTTCAAGGATGGTGAGAAAGGTATTATTGAAGTGGTTAACTGCTTCATCTATTGGGAGTGTTTTAAGATCATGCGTTATGACCCCAAAACCTGGAACAAAACATAAAAGGAGGGTGAGTATCCATATTCAGCACAGACACCCATACATCCAGGTAACTGACAATGCACAAGGCATTGGAGTCCACCCATGTCCAACTAACCGTAGGCAAGACTGCTGTACAGTCTGTAGCATGCTACAGACCACACTCTTACACACAGCAACCCCACCCAGCTGTCATGAAGACACTGGACAGTATGAATGTCCCACCAAATACCAAACAAGGTACTCACAAATTACCACATAGGTGGTAAAGCATTATGTATGGAAGGAGTAATCAGGGACCTAGGGACACAAGTGGACAGTAACCTGTTATGTGACACTCACATTGCCAATGTGGCTAGGAAGACTGTCTATATTGGACACCGTATCATGAAAGGATTCACATCTATGTCAACAGAGGTCATTGTGCCCCTATACTGTTCTCTTATCAGACCCATAATCTAGTACAATGCCTCATTTGGGATGTACCTTACCTGACACCTGCAGCAGTTAGAAAGACCTCAAAGGTACCTCACCAAGAGGATAAAGGGTCTCAAATATATGTCATACGCTGCCTGGCTGTAGACAACCCAGCTGAATGCAGTCACATACTGCCTACACAGAGGCATTGTATGTCTGTTGTACAAGGCCATGTCCAACACAGGAGTAATGGACATGCTCCACCCCAGAAAACTCAAAGCCATCGGAGCTGTGAGAGTGAGAGATGTCAACCGCAACACATAATGAAATAGGATGTGCTGGAGGGACAGATACATAACCCAGAGACTCCCAACACCCTGGAACAGAATCCCACTCCATGTTAGGCAGAGCCCCTCACTGACACTCTTCAACAGGAATCTTGCCAAGTGGATGGATGATCATAGATTTACACTGGGGGTCTTCACTGTGTCACGTACAGACAGAGGCACAGCAAAGCAAATCATAAATGGCCATAATATTCACATAGCAAGGAGTGGTGAAAGCCACACACATTCTGGCTAGGCTTACAAATGCCCTAGGGTGGATAGCGTAGTATTTACCTATGAACCTATGAAGATACAAATTGTACAGGACACTAAGGATAATCCCAAGGCTTCCACAACTGATGGTAGGAACCATGTTGGGAATTCACAGATATGCTCTGAATCACACAAATATTACAAACAACATATCAAACACACACACATATTGCCAACATACATCCTGACAGGTGCAGTGCAACCCCCCTCCCCCCCAGAATGCAAAATATCTATCCCAGCAGACTGCTGGCCCCTTGACATTGCAGATGCTGAGGTAACAGCCAGCATCTACAAAGCAAAACACACAGCAGCAATGGTATGAGATGGTGTCCTGGGCTGAGTCCAATATGGACTCCAAGAAGAATGGAATGCCAAATCACACTACTGCTCAATGTCAGCCTTACTACAGGATATGTACCCAAAGAGCAGTGTACAACAACAGTGGTCGTTCTCAACAAAGGTGTTGCCTGAATGGATACTGAAAACTACCACCCCAGAATCTTGAGAAGCTTGGTCTGCACAGCTATGGAAAGGATCAGCATGTACCTCAGACATAAAGATATTGGGGACCTACTAACACTGGACCCTACCCAGTGTGGCTTTCTTAAGTGCAGATCCTGCCCCTAAACATGTTTGACTCATTTGAAACAGTCATTAAGGTCATTGATGAGGGCAATGTGGTCCACACAGCATAGCTGGACCTTGCAAAGGCTTCTATACAATACCCTACATGTTCATTATAGATATGCTCACTAGCTTAAATATAAACCCCTATGTCAGTAGAGGGGTTGCAAACCAGACCAAGGACAGAACTGACATGGTCAGACATGCTGCAGCCATGTCAGACTACAAACCAGATATAACTGGCATCCCACAAGGCTTGGTCCTGGGACCTCCCTCATTTGGTATATCTGTCCCATAGGTACAGGCCAACATGGAAGGACTGTGTCTGAACATGTTTGCAGAGGACTACAAACTGCCCACCATATCTGACCCTCCAGCTGACACAAGCATCCCACAAAAGGGCCACATAGAAACAGACAACTGGTGCCATAGTCATGTCAGCAAGCTAATTTCAGAAAAGTGTATAGTCGACCCCCGTGGATATACAGTAAGTGCCCACCACTTACCACATAGGTGTTAACCCATTACGTACTTAACATGTAATGAGAGACCTGGGGACACAAGGTGATAGATATCCTGCATTGGACAAACATTTGGCTGTAGTGTTTACAGAAACATACCATATACCCACCTAATCATGAAGGTTGTCAGATCTAGATAAGGGGAGGTCATTGTGGCTCTGCAGTCATCCTTCATCAGCATTACAATTGACTACAATAGCCCCTGTGGGATGTACCTCAGCAGACACCTCCATCAACTGTAAAGTCCCCAACAGTACCTCACCAGGAGTATCAAAGAGCTTGCAAAGATGCCATGTGTTGCCTGATTAAACAAACTGCAGCTACACACACTGCCATACTGCCCACCCAGAGGCAAGCTGTGCCTGATGTATAAAACCATGTCCAAGCTGGAATCAATAAACATGCTGCACCTTGTACAATCTGAATGGCAGTGAGCTATGCACATGAGAGACCTGAACCCCAGCACTGACATACATAGGACAAGCTGTACTGCATGATCCATAACACAGAAGCCACCCCCACTCATGAGTAAACTCCCAGTACAGGCTATCCATAGAGTCACTCATCGATTCTCCTCAAGAGGAATCTTGATGAGTGGATGGGAGATGTTAGGTTTACCCTGGGTATCACTGTTATGTCACAGGTAGAGGCACAGTATACTAAGCATGACATATGCCATGGCAAACTCCACTTACAATGTGTGTCGAAGGACAAACACACTCTCCGACTAGCATTAGAAATGGCCTAGGGCACATTGCTAGTGTTTGCAAATGTACACCTATGTTGTGGAATACACTACCAATGTTCTACAAGCCTGGTTTAAGTAGTTCATATATGAACATAATGCAACATGGTCAGATGTGCACAACTGGCCCCTAACCAGGCTGTTGTGCTCACTATGGAAATGTAAAGCAGTGATAGGACTAAAGCCCAGGATACTGTCCACCACAGTCAAAGTACTGAACCAGTACACCATACGGTACTACAGTGTTAGGTCAGTATGAAAGGATGTTGACAACTGTATGCAAAGTATCCCATGCAAACCCTGCAGGCACAGTATAATCCCTGTTGTGTTCACACACAAAGCAGTCGGACAGTAACTACACAACATGACACACAACACACAACCATAAACGGGAGATATTTGTTGAAGTTCACACTCATCCACAAATGTGTTGGGCTGCAGAGTTCAACATATGGAAAGCTCACACTGGGCATGCTCACACACTTTGATAAATGAGACATATGTCAGACAACATGCCATGGGAAGGCTGAACTGGGTATGCTCACACACTTAGGCCAAATCTCAGTTTAGCAGTTGGCCACACATATCTGGTATTTGTACGTGTTATTCCAGGAACCAACCACATTACAGCAATCTGCCCAGTGCACACAGTTAAATGACTACAGAGACATACGTGATATAGTGGATCCCTCCCATATGCAAACATCTTCCACAGATACACAAGTTGTTCATACAAACAGGGAATGCTATGGCAATAAAGACCGGCAAACAGTCTATCAGCAACAAATAATGTGCATTTGACAATTAAACATATGGGTGTAGAGGTCAACACTAGGCTGTTTGCCCTAGGGAATGACAGCTTACCCAGAGAGTGCTTGGCTTCTGCCTCCCCAGTACAGTAGTCTACTGTGCCACTGTAAAGTAGGTCACATAAGGCACCATGTGAGGCTAGTGTGCTGTGCCTCTGTCAAGCAGGGACACAGTGGAGATCCCAGGGTTTGAATTTGTTAAGCCACAGCGATGCTGTTGGTGTGTGCTGGAAGAGGGTTGCTGAGGACCTCTAACAGTAAGTGGGCATCAATAACAGACTGAGGGGAGCCTTATCTGCATTGTCTGGACAATTTCACTGTCAACACTGTGTCCTGATGATTATGAGGGATTGAAGGGTCATGCCGGTACTGTTCAGAGATGTCCTCCCTCTGTGGGCTACTGCTCTGCAATGTATTAGCTCACTCTGTTGGACAGCTCATATATGGCTGGTGTACATCTGACAGGTGTCCTGTTGTAGAGCAGTCATGGGTATATTTGGGATAGTATGATCAATGCAAACCTTCCACATGCTCATAGAATGCAATTGTCAAGGATTATGCAGAGTGGCCTGTATACTCCCCCAGCATGGGTCCTTTGAAGACTTCTATGCCAGTCTTCAAGTGTAAAGTCTGCTTTTGATAAATACAGTTTGTTTGCAGTGACAACCTTGCCTGGGGGTGGGGATGGGATATGGATGGCCAGGGAAAGGTGGGTATGGTCAGATATCAACAATGGTGGTCTACCTCTGGTGTGGAACAGTGAGTACCCATGTTGTAGATGGTCAGGTGCAATATGTATTCCCCCCTGTGGCTGTGGTGAGTGGTTCTGCCATAGCACATGGACTCACACATTGTAGCGGCTGTAGGGTAATGTTGTAGAGGCCTAAGTAGTTCCCACACACAATATGCCTGTACCTGACGTTAACAACTGGAATGGTGTATGTGAACACCTGCATATCTTGGCACTGTGCCCAGGGAAGCAAAGTGTGTGTCCTGGATGTGGGAGGGGTGGTCAGGACTGGTTGTGTTGTGTGTTACAGGTCCTGTGGTCACGAAGCATGGTATAAAACATAACCTGCCAGTGCCATGTGCATATCTGACCCTGACGTAGGTGGCTGCAAATGCATATATATGCTATCCCCCACCTGACAGATGTACATACCTCTGTAGAAATAATGATGTCAGCACCCTATAAATACTGCAGGTGCAGAACAGATGCTCAGTAATCCGGATAGTGCGCTCTGCTAATGCGTCCGTCTCAAGTGTCATAACATAGTAAGGTAGGGGTTTGAATCCTGTAAATGCTCAGTGTGTGTGTGTGTGTGTGTGTGTGTGTGTGTGTGTGTGTGTGTGTGTGTGTGTGCAAGTCTGTGTGAGGGAACTCCCCCCTTTGGCAACTGGGAAAACACACTACAGGATGCACATTCCCCTTTCTAAACACTGATGATGTCAGCACCCTATAAGTACAGCAGGAGAAGGGAAACCTCCCAGTAATGTGAATAGCACGCTCCGCTAATGCGTCCGTCTCGAGTGTCATAACATAGTTAGGTAGGGATGTGAATCCTGCAAATCCTCGGTGTGTGTGTGAGTGGGGTTGGTGTGTATGCAAGTCTGTGTGAGAGAAATGTCCCTTTTGGCAACTGGGAAAACACACTACAGGATGCACATTCCCCTTTCTAAACATTGATGATGTCAGCACCCTATAAGTACAGCAGGAGAAGGGAAACCTCCCAGTAACGTGAATAGCATGCTCTGCTAATGCGTCCGTCTTGAGTGTCATAACATTGTTAAGTAGCGGTTTGAATACTGCAAATGCTCTGTGTGTGTGGGTGTGTGTGAGTTGGGTTGGTGTGTGTGCAAGTCTGTGTGAGTGAAATGTCCCTTTTGGCAACTGGGAAAACACACTGCAGGATGCACATTCCCCTTTCTAAACACTGATGATGTCAGCACCCTATAAGTACAGCAGGAGAAGGTATGTGGCATGGACAATGACTGAGTCATATGTGTCCATGCCTCTGACTGACCTGTATGCTTGTGTTATGTGGTGGACCATAGTGCCCCATGGGCATATCACTGTGACCTTCACCTTTTCCAGCCTGGTGAGCGTGACCTCACTGTACCAGATAATAAAGGTACCTAACACAACTGTGGCAGGTGTGTTGTCTAGCCGTACAGGCTGTGACTGGCACACAGAATTTGTGTGCTATGTGTTATGCATGATGTGTTCTGGCATAACATATGCCTGTGTGCCAGCTGCAGAGATGTCTGCCGCTCAGGCAGGATGCTATTCTTAGGCTCCACGAATGGCCCAGTGTGTTCACGTGATGATGTCAGCACCCTATAAGTACAGCAGGAGAAGGACAACCTCCCAGTAATGCGAATAGCGCGCTCTGCTAATGCGTCCGTCTTGAGTGTCACAACATAGGTAAGAATTTGAATCCTGCAAATGGCAAGTGTGTGTGTTTGGATGAGGGGGGGTTAGTGTGTGTGCAATTCTGTGAGAGGAAAATGTCCCTGTTGGCAACTAGGAGAACACACTACAGGATGCACATTCCCCTTTCTAAACACTGATGATGTTAGCACCCTATAAGAACAGCAGGAGAAGGAAAACCTTCCAGTAATGCGAATAGCGCGCTCTGCTAATGCGTCCGTCTTGAGTGTCATAACATAGTTAGGTAGGGGTTTGAATCCAGCAAGTGTGTGTGTTTGGATGGGGGGGGGGTAGTGTGTGTGCAATTCTGTGTGAGGAAAATGTCCCTTTTGGCAAGTAGGAGAACACACTACAGGATGCACATTCCCCTTTCTAAACACTGATGATGTCAGCACCATATAAGTACAGCAGAAGGTATGTGGCATGGACAATGACTGAGTCATATGTGTCCATGCCTCTGACTGACCTGTATGCTTGTGTTATGCGGTGGACCATAGTGCCCCACGGGCATATCACTGTGACCTTCACCTTGTCCAGCCTGGTGAGCGTGACCTCACTGTACCAGACAATAAAGGTACCTAACACAACTGTGGCAGGTGTGTTGTCTAGCCGTACAGGCTGTGACTGTTTGGCACACAGGATTTGTGTGCTATGTGTTATGCGTGATGTGTTCTGGCATAACATATGCCTGTGTGCCAGCTGCAGAGATGTCTGCCGCTCAGGCAGGATGCTATTCTTAGGCTCCACGAATGGCCCAGTGTGTTCACGTGCTTGTATTGCTGTCAGTGTAGGTCTACATCAGACTGGTATTGTAGTCACTGTAGTATTTCATGCCACCTGACAGGTTATGCCAGTACTGGGTTCAGAGTGCTTAGTCCCCAGTTTGGCTATGTGGTTCCATCTCATACATGCCCGAGTGGGGTATTGTATCGAAGGCTTTTGTGAGGTCCAGGTAGGCTGTGTGGACCACCTTCCCCTCGTCAATGGCCTTGGTGACTGTTTCAAAGAAATCAACCAGGTTTGAGAGGCAGGATCTGCCCTTAACAAAGCCAAACTGGGTATGATCCAGTGTCTGTAGGTCCCCAATATCTTTATTTATGAGGTCCATGATGATGCTTTCCATAGCTCTGCAGACCAAACTAGTGTGGCTTATGAGACGATAGTGTCCAGGATCCATTGAGGCACCACCTTTCTGTAGAGGGACCACTGTTGCTGTACGCCACTCTTTGGCCACATATCCTGTAGTAAGGCTGGGATTGAACAGTAGTTTTATGTTTGGTTGTAGCTCTTCTTGGAGTTCATGTAGGACACAGCCCGGGACACTGTCTGGTCCCATTGATGCAGTGTGTATTGCTTTGGAGAGGGCAGCTCTTACCTGAGCATCTGAGATGTCAGGGGGGCAGCACTCTGCTGGGATACATATTTGCCCTTTCGGTGTAGAGGGGGGTGGAATTTGCGCTGAACCTGTCAGCTAGGATGTTGGCAATGTCTGTGGGTTTGGTGTTTGTATTGACATTTTGGACTACCTCTGAGCATATCTGGGAATTACCACCCAGGTTCCTAACATAACTAAAGAAAGCCTTGTGATTATCCTTAGTGTCCTGTGAAATTTCTCTCGAAGCTGGCCTTAGACAATCCTATGAGTGCCTGTAGTTATTTGCTAATACTGATCAGTGATGCCTTCCCTTTTTGCGATTTTGCTGTATCATTTAGTAGCTTCCTCCTTCTATTGTGTAGTTTGTTTATGGCTGGGATCCACCAGACAGGATGTCTGCCTTTGGAGGATTGGGTCTTGGTTTTATTCGGGATCACATGATCCATGCATTCCTGAAGGTGTCCATAGAATGCGTTTATAGAGGAATCTGCGGTCTGGTCTGTAGTTTCCACAGGCCCAGTGGCTTTAAAGGTTTCCACCTCAGTTTTGAGGAGTGTGAATTTGCTTTAGAGAAGTTGTTCACTGTGGTGTTCTGGGCAGGGGGTGTGGTCGGGATGTGAATATCCAGTGAGATTAGTTTATGGTCTGATCTTACCAGTGAGGGATACACTTCTGGTCTGGAGCATAGAGTCCCCATGTTGGTGATGATCAGGCCAGTATGTTTCCCCTTCTTGTGTGGAGTGGTAACAAGCTGTTCCATAGCATTTGAGCTTGTGTATTCTAGGAATCTTTGGCCTAGGGTGTTGGAGCTAGAGTCATGCTCCCAGTCTATGTTTGGGTAGCTGACGTCGCCCAATACAATGGTGTTTGGAGAGAACGTCATATTTTCAACTGTTCTCAGGAAGGCTGAGTGCAGTTCTTGGGTTTGGGCGGGTGGTCTGTAGCAGGCTATAACCTGGAAGGCAGTTTCACCCATTGTTAGTTGCACATGGATAGTCTCTGATGGTTGGTGCTTTGCCACCAACCTGGAGGTGTGGGTATCTTTGATGAATATCAATACTCCCCCTCTTTTTGTGGTTCGTTCCAAGTTTTGGGGCTGAAAAGCATTGTATGAGGTATAACCTGGTAGTGCTGGGGTGCTCTCAGTAGCCCTGAACCAGGCATCTGTTACTGCACAGATATCGATGTTCTCCATGCTAAGGAGAGTTTCGAGTGCATGCATCTTGATGTTTAGACTTCTGGCGTTGGGTAGCATTACTCTTAGTTTCTTATCCCTTGTGATACCTATGAAGGTGGGTTTGTCATTTGAGCCTTGCCTAACAAAGGCACTATGGGGGTAGCAAGAGCCTTTGCCAATATCCGAAAGCCCAGGAGTGACAGGTGCAAGCCGTCTCTAGCAAAGCAGGTGGTTCAACAGAAGATGAATATGTGAGGGTGTAGTGCCTGTGATTAATTAGCAGTAGCATATATGACTGCTCACGTGGACAAATGCCAGGTAAGTCATATGCAATGTGTCACCGGCAACGTACATGGGAACAGGACAAACAGTGACATTCTGTCAAGTGAGACATGAACATACATATAGTAAGCTATGCAGATGTCAGTAGGAGTCCACAGAAGCTCTGTAACTATGCATTGCAGGTGGGATCAGTATTCCAGGGTAATTGCAAGCAATCATTCATGCAAACAAAGCTACAGTAAGCAGGGCTGCATGTAGTCCATTGTGCAACAAACAAGCTGTACCACTTCCAGTAGGTAGTACTGCAAATAAGCAGGCACTATGCACATGTACGTGGAAATACACAGGTCAGATGGCTAGGGTCCAGTCTCAGCGCACACAAGTGCACAGACCATGTACTGTCAGGATGTACAATAACTGGATGGAAACCCATGTGCTCATACCTGCAGTAATACACATGTCAAATAACAGACACTGAGCCTTCACTCAGTGGTTCCATACTTAGTAGAATGTATGCTACCTGGCCTGCCACCACAGTATCCCTGACATGTATGGGGACTCTCCCTCCTGTGACAGTTAGTTTTGTGTGTTGGGGCCGTCTAGCATGGTATGAGATGTGAGCTTGCAGTGCTAGGGTGCTCCTGTGTGCCCTGTACCAGTCGTATAGTACTGCACACATATCAACATCCGCATTGCAGATTCCAGTGTGGGCAACATGCCACATGCAGTTTACACGTCCATCATTGCGTATTAATACTTTCATTACCTTATCCTCTGTGCTACATATGTATGTAGCCTTCTGTTGACATCCTTACCACCAGTATGCCAACATGTGCAGATGATACACTATGGTACTTACCATGGGTGTAGACAACAGTACATGACAATCATACCCTTACTGCATCAGGCATGCTGTGATATACCCACAATTATTTCAGCACACAGTACTGTTAACAACATGATTCTATTACTACACGTCTATGTAGTCACCCTGTGCATCAGCAACATGTTAACCTGTACCTGCACTGATGTTACAGATTGCAGGAGGTGGCACAGTCTCATCATATGCACAGGGTGTGAACTTGGTATGCCTGAGTCAGCCACCAATACCACCGATTGGCATGTATGTGTATGTGTGTTGGTGAGGGACAGCAGTATAAGGTGGGGCAATGTTGATGTAGAGTGTGCATGTATGCGGTAGCCCTAGGTGTTGTCAATTTGCATGTGTGTATGGATGCACATAGTTCCACCTCATGGCTGCCATATGCTGGTGTTTGTGGACAGCCACAGACTGTGCCTGCCAGGTCATACAGATCAGTGTCTCTGGCCACGGACACGGTACCTGTGCCTTGCAGGGGTGCTATGGACCATATCTGGTACCAACCCAGGCTGGGTACTGTCATCAGAAGCAGGTGTTCGTTGACTGGACACAGATCCTTGTCGGGCCTGGCCAGAGCCATGTGCACGTGGTCTCCTGGGGCGGTCTGATGACAGAACAGACCCAGCATTCTGGGGCTGCTGCTGGCACTATGGGGGCGGCCGCGGCCCTGTTGTCGTCCATGACGACTGCCAGCTGCTGCTGTTGCTGGCATACACCCTTGTCGACACCTCAAACATCCACCATCACCTTGGCTCATGGACATGTAGTTGTGGAACCGGTCTAATATGTCCCCACAACGTCTGTCTATGACATCGGTGAAATTACGGATGGCAGACGCAATGTCACACATACTGTCAGTCATGGCTGTGCGACATGCTGTCAGCTCCCTCAGACCCTGTGTGGTGTACCGTTCCATACGTGACTGTGCCTGCATGACAGCCCGAAACATAGCTGAGGTTGTAAGACCTCTGTGGGCACGTCTGACAGGGGCAGTATGCCCACGGATGCTCCCACGAGAACCCCTGGACATCTGTCTGTGTGATACCATCTCAGGGCCATGCCTATGGCTGCTGTGTGGGGAGGCATGTGCCACAGATACCACATTACCCTGGTCAATGCCCACTGTATGCTGTCCATCACCTAGGGACATTGGTGACAAAGGGTGTATTGGCAAGATAACTGTGTGCATTGATGGGGTTGACAGCTGTGTACTGTCAATCGGCTGACCAATGATGGACCCTGGCATACCTTCCTGTGCCATTACACAGATGTCATCATTATCAGTACCCATGGCACCTGATTCAGGTTCTCTGCTGCATGACACCAGAGCAGCAACAGAACCTGTGGGAGGGAAACAGGAAACACAGTTTACAATGTCTACACAATATTACCAGTGATGCACACATCCACACATGCACAGGTCCAGACATGCACACATGCGCACATGCACACATGCACACTTGCACAGGTGCACAGGTGCACACATGCACACATGCACAGGTGCACACATGCACACATGCACACATGCACACATGTGCGCATGCGCACGTGCACACATGCACACATGCACACATACACATGCACACAATTGTACACTACTCAGTATGCGTGATATCAACACACAGACACAGACACACCTGCATGCATACAAAGAGCACTACTAAGTGAGCCTAATATTACTATTACTATCAAGACTATTACAGGTATTGTTAATACACACTCACCAGCATGGATAGGCTGCATTGATGTTACACCAGGGGGACCTGCAGAAGTGAGGAAACTAATGTCAGTGGGCACAACTGTGCCATTGTTACTGAGTATGATACAGGTCAGTAGTGCAACAGTCACCTTTCACAGGTCAGCTGCTAATATTGAGGATATCACAGTTGCACATTAAATACTATGATGACAGCTACAAACCAAGGACACACCTCACACATGCATCAACTACCAGTGTACACAACAGTCAACTATACATATGGCATATTACCTGCACGCTCATAGTCTTGCTGCTGCGTGGCTCCAGCCTCCATCATAATGCATGTCTGCTGCTGTTGCTGTTGTTGGCAGACTGGAGCCACTACACTCATGAGTAGTCCCTCCAGTCTGGTGAGTGGGGGATGTGTAGCCACCCCACCACCTGTGGCGACCTGTTGCCTGTGGATATCCGACGCATGCTGACGGACATTTCTGATTAAATCACTGCAGTGATGTCGTACCTGCTCATATGTCCTATTATGCGTGCCTATGTCATTTACTCGATGGACCAGGTCTTGCCAAAGTGCAGCCCTCTCCTGCTGATTCTGGCTGGTGTGGGAAAAGAGTATTGCATAATCCTGCACCAGGCTCTGGTGTATCTCCTCATCCTCAGCTGCGGAGTAAGCTGGATTTCGCGGGTGAGCCATGTACCTGAAAAAGAAAATAACCTGATATCAGCAATATATGTCAGCAGAATTTGGCACACATACTACACATGCTACTCGACTGTTATGATACAACATGTCTCACATATATAGCATCTGTCTGTCTATTGGTAGATACACATGTAAATGGCCAAGTATCAGTGCTCAGCCAGCAACTGTGCAACAGTACCTGGCACACTCCATACGACATACTACCAAACCCCAGCAGTCAGAACACTAATTCAGGTCGAGAGCACCTCCTCACTCTGGGGGTTTGTATCTAGGTACTGTATGGCCTACATCATCAACTACTGTGAGCTGACCACAAACTAATTGCCCTGGATATACATATCCCACCTCCACCACCAGCACAAACGACTATAGTGAACATACCTCTCAACCTGGAAACATCAAAAATCTGGACAAGGGCCATGAAAAATAGGTACAAATCTGTACGCTGATTAACATCAAATTTGCATACATAATTATGTAACCCCACCCACTCCAATGGAATTGTGGGATACCAACTTTCGAACACAAACTGAAGAACAGACAACCAAAATATGGCACAGAGCCCCCCTGCAGCCATTCCAGTGTCCCATTACTTGGCTATTTCGCCTCATTTTCCATAAACACTAATGTGTGCATACTGCTTTACTTCTGCAATGATTATTTGGATTTTATTTTTACATTATTTTTACATTTTGCAGCACATCAATGCACAAACACTAACAGACATCTGATAAACAAAGAAACAAAGCAATACTGTCTCACAATGGAAATAGACTAAGTTGGCATTAAAACTTCTCTGCCCTTGAAACTCACATTCATTGAAACATTGAAACCTGCATCACATCCAAAGAAAATGCATCTGGCCAGTGGCGGATAAAGATTTCCTTTGGGCTGTTTTCAAATCATTGGCCCCTTGCACACAAAACAAGAAATATACATGTGTTCTTTTCTTTGATACACTTTCCTGACTTTATTAACTTATATTCCTTGTATAATACAGCACACTTGTTAGACAGAGCACATTTTAAATTTGTTTGAATGAACAGTAGGCTATACCGTAGGCAATGAAAGAAAATGCATGAACCAATAATTACAAAACTGACCAATTCAGAACATTTCCATCATGAAAGTCTACTTCTACGCCCAAACTATAAACAGAATGACAGTAGTGTAAGTCATAGGCATCTTCTTGCAATTATTTTCAATTTTTTGGCGGGGGGCAAAAGGTCAAAACCAGGGACACATTTTAAACACTGCTTGTATGATTTTGGAAAGTTGCTAGAATAAAATGTTGTGTTACCACCATGCATGTTACTGGCAAGTCTTGAACCCAGAACACTATACACTACAGTCAGTGCAATATACCACTATGCTAAATCAGCAGTTTAAAAAATAGGAAGACTGAAACTTAATGAATCTCTGAAACCCACAAACAACAAAGCAAGAACTGCCTTTAATGAAAGGAGTGGAAGATTTGCTGTGCTTTTCCTAATTAGCAAAATTCAAACAAGAAAACAAATAAAAGGATATCCACAGTTGCAAGTGATAAAGCAGAATACTATACACTACAGTCAGTGCAATATACCACTATGCTAAATCAGCAGTTTAAAAAATAGGAAGACTGAAACTTAATGAATCTCTGAAACCCACAAACAACAAAGCAAGAACTGCCTTTAATGAAAGGAGTGGAAGATTTGCTGTGCTTACCTAATTAGCAAAATTCAAACAAGAAAACAAATAAAAGGATATCCACAGTTGCAAGTGATAAAAAATTGTTTAATAACAGACTATACCAAGATCTGGAAAAAAGTGTTTACTTTTGAGCATCTGTTACCTAAGTAGATGTTGTATAAAGCATGTTTCAGCCATCCATGACACATATAGTAAGGTATCTGCAGCATAGATCGCAAGTTAAAAAGAAAACAAGAAATGTAGTCCAGCCAGTAATATAAATTATACAATAAAAGCCCATGTACTGATATTGTCAGAAGGGGTATTACTGTGTCTGTTATAGGTCAGCTCTGCTGCTGAAACAACTGAATTAGTAGCTGGAGAGTGTGAATTGCAGATTCAAGCCTACCTAAGAACTTTATGCAGTTTCCTTACGAATCAGAAATGGACTTAGCAATATAAATAATTATTCTACAGACTCCCATGCTTACCTGCTCGCGAAGTCGCGATGCCTGCCTGCTGCTTGGAAAAATAAAAGTAACCGATATGGTACTGCTGCCTGTAATTCCCATTTCCCATTGCTGCTGTACTTGCTCGCCTCGCAGCCGCCCGACTTGGAAAAAAAAAAAAACAAAACTGCTGAGCAACATTACTGAGTCTGCCGTTAATGTTCCTGCAGCCTGCCTGGTAAGATTCAACTTCTCTCGGCGTTCTCGCTGTTCAGTATTCCCGCTCGCACTGCGCAGCCAGCTAGAAATAGGCGGAAAATTTAAATAATGACGCGAGCTCCTTGAGCTCAATTCCGACTGGCTGGAAGCCCTGACGGCGCTGACGTCATCCCGCACGTGATGATGTCAGCTCCGACAGCGCGATTTTTTAAAAAATAAAAATAAATGAAGCAAAAAAATCGTAAATGAAGGGGTGCCAATCGGGAATCGTGGCACCCCTTCATTTGGACCCCAAAACTCGGTAAATACCGAGAAATTCGGTATGGTTGGGAGGTCTGATAGTGAATAACATTGCAGATGCAAACTTTACACTTTGTAACAGTGACATGGTATCCTTTCAGCCCACTGGGCCAGTGGAAGACACAACCCACAATGCTGACCCCTACACAAATGCTTTTTACGGACATCTCCGAGAATGCATGGATCATGCAATCCCATATATGACCAAGACACTCTCCACAAAGGGACAGCATCCTGTCTGGTGGACCCCAGCCATAGACAGATTGTATTACAAAAGATGGAAGCTACTGCAAGACAGAGCATAATTCGATAAAGGGAAGGCATGTCTGAGCAGCCCTAGTAAGGATCTATTTTCCCTCATACAAACATCCATGAGCAACTTTGAGAGGAAAATCAAGAGGGACACTACAGATAACCAGAAGGCCTTCTTCAGTTATGTTAGCAACCTGGTCAGAATCCCTCCTCTATGCTCATAGTTAGTACGCGACAGCAAATAATTCACTAAAACCACAGATAATGACAACATTGTGGCAGACAGGTTCAGTGGAGGTGTCACCCCTCCCTCTCCCCCAAAATAAGACATAGTTATCCCAGTTGACTGTAACCTCCCTGTCATCACAGATGTCCAGGTGAGAGCCGCCCTCAGGAAAGCAGAATACACAACATGACTGGGACCTGATGGTATCCCCAGTTGCATGCTACATGAACTCTGACAGGAGCTAAACACATTAAACACAAAATACTGGAACAGAAGGAAGAAAAGAACAAAGGCCTCAATAGTATAAAAAAATTGTTAGTTTTTTCGTTAAATCATCAACATATTCTTCTTCATTTAAATATAGTTCTAGTATTAGAGTAGTTGGCGGGATGAAATTAATTTTTATATTTGTGTGTTTAAATGATTTTTTTTTTGCTTTTATTAAGGGGTGGTGTGTTTGTTAATAGTTTCCATTTTAATTAATGTATTCGGGTATGATCTGAATTGTAAATTTTATTGTGAGAAGTTTATATGATTTTGTGATAAAACAAAGCAGGTTTAGCTTTTACTATTGAGGTCTTGTGTGTGCCTTCTTCCTTCTGTTCCAGTATTTTGTGTTTAACGAGTTTGTAGGAGCTAAACACACATATAGAAGTGCTATGTAACACTAGCCTGACTACAGGATATGTACCTGTACACTGGCGCACAGCAACAGTGGTTCCACTCCATGAAGGAGGCACCTCAACATAACAATACAATACAACACAATATAATACATTACAATACAATACTATACAATATACTATTGCCCCTGGGACTACAGCAGCATACGGTTCTGCTACCCTGACCATTGTGACACATGTGGTGTGATGGTGCCTGCTGCTGTCACACAGTTACACAGGGTGACTCATATGGCATATTACCTATCTGCCTAACATTCAGCAGGGGTATGTGTGACATGTACTCATGAGGAGTCTTGCTTCTTAACACTGTGTGGTTTATTGCACGGTATGTCTTATCTGTGGGTAGGAACCTTTACCTCCACATGTGCTCTCTATTGCAGTGGCATGGATGACACACAGCAGTCATTTAGGTTGTGGATGGTGTGAGGTGTTACTATGGTTGTTGGACATCTGTCATGGGTGTGACTTACATATGTAAATCCAGGAGTGGTAACCTCTATGTGGGTAGTATGTTTGCACTCTGTGGTGTTGTCAGTCACTGTGCATTGGTAATGTGTTTGAGTGCATTGTCACAGTGTTGTAGATGTCACTGTGTCCTTCTCCATATCTGTAGCTGTCATGTGAGGTACATACCATGGCAGCCATTATGTGGTGTGGAGGGGTACACTGACCTACATGTCCATAGCTGACACACCATGTCTGCTGACACATACCATGTGCAGGTATTCCAGGAATAGTGTGCCACTTTGAATATCATTGGGGGGACTATTGTACACATTTATGACCCTGTACACCCCTGACACATGCAGTGGTGGGCAGCCAATCACATATCTGGTGGTTACTGGTGTAGGTGATTTGAAATGGGGTATGGTACTCCAGTTTTGACACTGGTGTTCACTCCATGCCTTTGTCACCAGGCACCTGTTGCAATACATCTGTACACATGTGCCTCACTCAGAATATATATACATCTCTCTCTCTCTCTCTCTATGTATATATATATATATATATATATATATATATATATATATATATATATATATATATATGTCTGTATACATATACACATATATATATATATATTGATGTACATATATTGCTATAGATATGGAGAGGGTGTGTGTGACACAGAGGGGGTGAGAGTGACAGAGGGGGTGGGACAGGGGGTGTTGAGGTCGTCATATACAGTCATACCTGTAGATAGTCAGATCAGTCTGTCTATGTATATGTATCTACATATATCTATACCTGTATGTGTGTATTACATATATATGTTTGTACATATTCTATCTATCTACATCTGTCTATGTATTCATACATCTCTCTCTATGTATGTATACATATATGCATATTATATATATATATATATATATATATATATATATATATATATATATATATATATATACATATACATACACATATTTTGACATACATACGTATCCATATGATAGACAGGTATATCAACATGTTTGTCTACCATACTGTATATACACACACTAACATACTGCTAAACATACATAACTGTGAAACCTACTTTGTACATTGCACTACAACCTATATTCAACCTACATTGATATGTGCACATAGATGCTCTCACATACAAATGTATGTACAGCCTTCACTGATAGTTGCTGTATGTCCCCTGCCCTTTGCACATCTTCATATACATATGGATACAGACCAATGCCACATATGGAGGGTTCACAGTATGTAGACCTTTATAGTATTACTTTACATTACCTGTGTTTGTCACAGCTGCTTGTGTTGCTGTCTGGTTTTGTGTCCTGCTGCTCCACTTGCTAGTTGTCAGCTTTCAGGTGGCTGTTGCTGAACAGTTTTGTTTGTGTATGTTTAATTTTGTTTTTCTCTGTCTCTGTCTCTCTCTCTCTCTCTCTGTCTGTCTCTCACTTCCTCCTCAGGGTGCAATGAAAGTATTGCATGTGTGGGCTGGGAGTACAGCATACTTTTGTAGGTATCTGCATATGTCCATGTGATGGCCTCTGCACCAATTGTTAGCCAGCATTTGCTAATTGCATGCAGCCAGTTGTGTACTGATTGCAGTTCTCACTGTGATTTCAGAACAATGCTATAAAAAGGTATGTGAGCTAGGCGTAGCCCTTTCAGATTTTAAGGGCAGGGACCATGCTGGTATGCTGTGGACAATGTTCTGTGAGTGTAAAGGTTGGTATATCTCTCATATTTTCAGCTGTGTTGTAGATTAACATTCCTCCATTCATTTCTCCAGTTTTCTGTACTAACTGTGTCTGTACTCTGACACCTACGACTACTACTACTGTTAATGTGTGTGTGCTTTCCTTGCACTTGTGCTTGCACTTTGTTGCTGTGGCTTCAATATTTGCCCTTTACAGTCACTACTTGTATGCCTGCTAGGTGTCCTGACTGTAGTGTGCTGCTGTGGCTTTCCTATTTTCCATGTACATTCACACCTTGGAATGCTTGCTATATCTGCCAGGGTGTTACAGCATGCAGTGTGGTCTGGCCATGGTGTGGGCCTTGACATCTATTAGGGAATTTGAGTATGCTGCTGAGCAGGCCCCAGACACTCTCAGGTGCATCTGTTATCTGCCTCAAGGAATGGTAAATATCAGTGGGGTACACCCATTAAATTGTCTGGTATGCTGCAGTTGTGACTGTGGGATAGCATGAGCATATGTATTACTACACTTTTTCTGCCGTGCAAGTGGTGCATACTTTCAGGACTCCATAGTTACCATTGCATGTGTTGTAACACCTTTCTGCCTACTGTTTGTACATTTCACATGGAGTCTGTGGGGCATCCCTGTAACTCATTCACTGTTGCTATGTCTAGGCTCTTAACTATTCAAATATGGTGGTGTCAGACCTCTCATGTGTACAAATATTTGCAGGTTGTCCACATTTCTGCCTCATATTTTGGTCAATATCTCATGCACAGCTTTTTCTGGCAAATCACTCTGGGCTCAAGTCAGAATATAGTGACAAACATCCAAGTTTCAGACTTCATACCCTTCCAAACATCCCACAAAATGCAGAACCTGTTACTCTCTGAACTGTCTACGTTTGTTGTAACATTATTTGTAATGTGTCCCTGGTTTTGGCCCTTTTCTCCACATATTTTATTACTTGGTCCGGATGTGTTCCTGTAAGAGGTTGTGGGTTATGGGCAGTGATTATCCTGCTGTGAGTATGTGTGTAGCTTGCAAGGTGCTACAGTGACATTATTACCTACTAGCTACCAACTAGCATGGCTGTTTCTGTTCACACACTACTATTATGGAAATCCACTAGTTTTGACGGTAATTCTAAATGACATGCTTTGTGTACTACAAATCCTATATTCCTTTTACATTCATTGCTACTATTACATGATATATTTATTTTAGCACAATGTTCTTGTATAACAGTCATGGCTTAGTGGTAAGTCATGCAGACTACTGTTTCCAAGATCCTGGGTTCGGGACTGACAGTGGGATTTTATTTTGCTTTTGAACTGACTACAGGACCTGTCAATCAGAGTGACTAAGGCACTTTTAAGCAGTTGTAACTGGGTTAGCGCTGGTTTGCGCGGAGCTCACGCATGCGCACTGGCGTTTAGCTCCGCACACACAAGTGCACACCCGCTTACAACCGCTTAAACGTGCTTACTCTTGCGCACACCCGTTCTATTTTCTTTGAAAGAAATGAAAATGGGGAGACAGGAAAGTGATGAAAAAGGGGTCACAAAGAGGGTAAGACAGTAGGGAAACAAGCTTGGGTTTTGCAGGAGGGATGTAGGTAAGGTCCATAGCTGCCCATTTCTTCATCAGCAACAGCTGTGCATATGTTTGTAATTTGGTATGACATTTGATACCTTCCACCCCTGAGAGAGGTGTAAGGACAACAATAATACTTGTTGTACAGCCAATTGTAATTGATAGTTTCCATGTCCGGCAGACATATGTGCGGAATGGGCAGCTATGTATGGGGTGTAATTTTTTTGTGGGTACAGAGTGCCCTTTTTTTTTTTTCAGGTGAGAGTGGTATATCAGGTGAAGGAAGTCGGTATAGCTGGGGAGGTAGGTTGGGTAGGTCAACAGACAAGACAAACAAGACGCATACAGGGGCGGTGTATGACACATGTGGGGGGTTACACAATTGACGGGGATGGAGGTTTGGATATCCAGAGCCCATGAGCCCACAGATGGCAACAGTGGAACTGATATCCCCACCCATGGGCAGTTGCCACTGTTCCTTCACTGCCCAGGACAGGGCTGTGCTGGGGGCTGTGTAGGCCAGGCAACAGGCATGCCCGTAAGTTGTGCCACCTGTGCCTCAAGCTGGCGTAGGGGCCCAAGAACAGAGTTCTGGATCTCCCTACGCACCACAGTCTGGATGCTACGGAGGGTGAGTGGTGGTTCTCCTCTGGCCATGCTTGCAGAGGGGGGATGGGCCCCATCCCCTGCAGCGCTTCCACCTGCAGGTGGCACAGGGCCACCGGAGGAGGGTCCAGACTGGGCACTAGTGCCAGGTGTACTCGCCAGCTGAGGTGGGAGAGGTGGGTCCGCTGGAACCCGCCTTCCCTGTCGTCCTATGTTTTGCATTATGTCATGACAGTTTGGGTTAGTAACATACAATACCATTTGCAATTAGTTGTAACAGCATGCATTAGTATTCCCATTAACCAAACACCCAGATATTCACACCATGGAACAGCGAGCATAACACATGCATAATTTGAACAGCAATACACAGTCCAACAACATGCAGGGTTGACTGATGGCAACAGGCCATCAGGTTTGGATGTATGAACAGGGCAGATGCATTAACAGACATGCAAATATTTATGACCCAACAGGACAAATGTCCAGGGTGTTAATTGTGATTGCACATACCAATTTCACGTGGAATGGATTATATGTGGTTATAGGGTGGGGTGACGAAAATATTATTAACACCTTCGAATACCAATACATATGCTGTACATTTCTAATAGCTACAGATATATACACACTACTGTTCTTACTACAGTTTCCTATATGATAACTACTTCAATTTGGTGATAGGACTGTTACTGCTACATCAATATACATTTTATTGTTATTCATACACATTCATATCTGGCTTTGTTCAGCTACATCATCCTGCTACATTTGCTTTATATAGCTATAGACAACTGTGGATGTTTGATATTTCAGACAATCATACTATCTGCATATTGCAGACTGAGAGCAACATATCCAGATTTTGGGATACACATTCCAGCTGCAGCAACACTTTGGACACATTTTGCAGTTTGGTTCTACTTGTCACATTCATTTCTGCACTGAGTGCAGTATACTTTATTCAGGGGTTATTACTACTTTATTGGTGGATTCATAACTCTTTCTCACACTCTCTCACTTGTTTTCATTTTACTATTCAGGATGTTACTCACTTCTAGGCTTTATTGACATGTTTTACCTGTAGTTATTACACTCCTTTCCAGCAGTCTCACTTCTGTCATGTTTCTGTATTTCAACAGGGATATATTTCACACATGTGATTTGCTCATCTTCTGCAGCTGTACTTTTCAGCCTGCTGCAGGTTGTGTACTATTATATTACAGGTGGGGCATCTTTATTTCAGACTTTATTTCAGACATTTTCATTTTTCTGTTTGGATTTCAGACTGCAACACAGTTTTCTAATCAAGCAATACTTGCAAACACTTTTACACTGTTACTTGCACATTTTATTACTTAGTGACTACACTGCACTCTTTTGCTAACTGTCATACTTTGATATTTCTTTACAGTTACTGGGAGTGGATTACTGACCTGCCTGGTGGCGCAACTGCACCAGCCTATTGCCATAGGCTCTGCGGTTCGCAGAATGGACACCTGCAGCTGTAATATAAATGAAGTAATATTGGAATACACATCTCCATAATATCAGCTAATTTAATTTCTTACATACATAATTAAATGTAACTTACTCAGTAGTGGGGCGTTGGGCATTTGCCGGGCCTCCTGGATCCAAAGGTTCAATTGGTCCTGCTTGCGTCTCTTCAGGTCCGCATGGTGGTGACGGACCTACTCACCAGTCCTTGGAATCCCTGTGGCACTGGTGAGATCATGAGCCAACTGGTCCCACGCCTCAGCCCTACATGCTCCCCACAGGACCTGGCCCTGCATGAGTTGGGCCTCATGATTGTGGACTAGGAGCCAGACCATGTATCTGGACTCCTCAACGCCCCACCTCTGTGCTCGAAAGCAACTACCCTCACCTACACCTGACATTCTGGCTGCAAGTTAGTTCTACAATCGTTTATGCCGTGTATTCCCACCTATGGGGCTTATTTATGCCGTTTTTCCTGCATTTATCTGTGATTGGCCATTTTGGAATTGTATCCACTTCACAAAACCTGCTTTGGCATGCTCCACTTTCTATTCATTCCTATATATTTGCTATTACTGCATTTCTGAATACAGCAGTTGTGGCTTAGTGGTTCAGTACCTTGACTATGGTGCATGGTATCCTGGGTTCGAACCTGGCCACTGCTTTTTATATTTTATGACTGTCTAGACAAGCTAGGGGGTGTGTCTGTGTAAAGGCAGTTTTGTTACAGCTTGCTCAACGTTGCCCGCCGGTTAGCTTATTAGAGCGGTGTGCAGCTCCGCGCAAATGGGGTGTGCTGGTTTACGCCTCATTTGGCTGTCAGCACGCATATTACGCTCAGCTCAGCTAGGGTCACACAGTTTTAGCGTGTTAAACCACTGCTCAGCTACGGGCACTCATTTTGCACCTGTTAAACCATTGCTCAGCTACGGGCAGATGCACTCACCTTGTTAAACTGTAGCTCAGCTATAGGCACATCTGGCATTTTCTATTGTTTTGTTACCTCACATTTCTTCAAAATAAATGGACTATTTCATTACATTTTACATAAATTGTGATTTTATATGTGTACATATTTGTCAGGGACTTGTTTCATGCTTATTTTACTAAAAATTAAATTGATGTTGTGGGGGCTCGAACCATGGATGCCTGCTCTTCAGCTGATGTCTCTACCGCTACGCTATTGTTTCTTGGCTTACTTTGCATATTTAGTTCTTATATGCTTTCCCACTGACTGCTAACTGTGGCTGCACTACTGGCACGCCCGCGCAAACGAGCGCACTCATGGGCAAACATCTTTACAATTTAAAAAAAATTATAAGATGTTCATTTGTACATTTTATGTTCGTAGTCTGTAAGGGCATGTGTTGTGTTGTGTTTATTCACATTTCCATGGACTCTGTCATGGGTGTTTACTTTGGGCACTTTTACTCTTCTGGGGGCGTGTCTGCTTGCAGGGCTCGGCCTACGGACACGCCCCCTACTGTCTTACATGGACTGTGTTAGCCTTAGGTGTGATTCAGCATGCTCTCATGAATATGCAGAGCATGCTGACAGCACTCCGTTTAACTGCAGCCTCTGTGTAAGAGTTATAACTCTTACACGGAGGCTTTGTGAATCCTGCCCAACATCTTTTCAGACTAGAATGGGTAAGTAATCCTTGTTAGATGGGGTTCTCTTGGATTTCTTATGTTGTACTATTAATTCTTTTGGTTAACAATTCTTCCCTGTAGTTATGCATTGTCATGACTGGATCTGTTGTTGGTCTTGATTTGTAGAGTTTTTGTTAAAATAATTCATTTTAGAGTCAAAGTGAGTATGCAGTGTCCTTGCGAATGGTGTCTGCCAGCATATAAGATTACTTTATTATAATTGCGATTGTATGCTGCCGTATGTTGTTCTCTGCTACATGCGCTTTTTGTGGGAATTCTGCTCAGCTGCTGCTAATACCTTAGGTAGTTATTGCCCTTTAATCATTATCTGAAATTACTGCATTCTAACATGTATGCTTTGGCTTTTGTGAAATATTCAACTTCCTTAAATTCTATAACTGGGTTGTGCATTGCGATCCCCATATAGTGTTATGTCTGATATCATAGGCTGTTCAAATAAGACATAATATCCTGAATATACTGCAATGGAAGCTGCGAACTGGAAGGAGTTATGGGTTGGAGTATATGATTGCATTTTCAGTTGTACGGATTGATAGCCTTATTTCAAATCATTTGTAGCATGAGTTAACTTGTATTTATGCAGGGACTTGGGAATGCTCATTATACATAGAGATTTACTATGGCTAAAAGACATCTTGCGTTTATTAGAAGCAGGGGCGGCTCATGTCATGCTATTGGACTGCCGGACTGCAGCCCTCCCACCTAGAAAATACAAAAGAAAAATCTTTAAAACTGGAAAACAAAAAAAGAAAAATTCACAAGTCCTGACTCCTCTACACATTAGTAGAACTCAGACTGCCTTTATCAGCAGTCCAGATAGAGACAAAGAGGTACCCAGCAATCATTGCTGTGAGATACCCAGGAATCTGTGCAGTGACAACCGCACAGAAGAGGAGCTCCAGACTGCTTCTTCTGCTGGCAGAACCAATGAGGGGTGAGCTGCTGCTCTCACAGGACTTTCATTGCACAGGCTTGGCTTCATTCATGGATTACTGCTTCAGGTAGGTGTTTGGTCATTCTCTGGATTGTGGGTTTTGCTTCATTCATGAAACAGGTAGGTGTAGGCTTCATAACTAGGACATTTATTTACAGCAGGTAGGTGAAGGCTGGGTGTGTGTGTGTGTGTGTGTGTGTGTGTGTGTGTAATGCCCCATTTATTGTATACTGGTGGCTAAAGAGAACAAACAGTGGTGGGTAGAGATACTCAGGCTTGAACCCTGTACCTTGAATGCAGGTGGCAAGGACCTGAATTCCCTATCCACTACCATTTCTAAAAAAAGTTTCAGATTTTTGCCTCATATTTGTTCTGTTCCTCATAAAATCTGTGGTTTCTGTATCTATGTTTTTCCCTGCAAAGTCTGTAGTGCAGTGGTGCACTGGTAGCATTGCTGCCTAACAGCTACAGGTTCTCTGGTTTGGTTCTTGGGTGTGGTGTCTGCATGTCGTCCCATCTTACAAAGATGTGTCTGGCATTTCTCCCTTCTCTGCTGAAAATTGTCTTTTGTTCCAAGTCAGACTAATTTCCTGGTTAAATGTTTAAAAATAACAAGCATTTGAATTTCAGAGTTCATATTCTTCAGAAAGTACATGGTAACACAAAACTGTTCTAGCAGTTGTCTAAGTTTATAACATGGATATTTGAAATGTGTCCCTATTTTTGGGACTGTATTCCCCCATTATTGGCTTTGTCCAAGTATTTTGTGCTAAGGTTGAGAGTTATCTATGGTGAGAACTGAATTCATTGAATGACTGGGGGCTGTATTCCCCTCCCATTACTGGCTTTGTCCACATGTGTTTTGCTAAGAGGCTGAGAGGTATAGTGAGAACTGAATTCACTGAATATGTTTGGGGGGCTGTATTCCCCCCATTATTGGCTTTGTTCAGGTGTTTTGTGCCAAGAGGTTGACAGCTATGGTGAGAACTGAATTCACTAAATGGTAGCCATTTAAGTTCGTCTTCCTCTCTTTCACAAAACAGCTGATTTGGCATAGTGGTATGTTTCTCTGACTGTTTTGCACAGGGGCCCCTGGGTTAAAGACGTGGCAGTGAAATGTATGGTGGTAACACAGTATTCTATTCTAGCAACTTTCCAACATTATACAAGCAATGTTTAAAATGTTTCCCTGGTTTTTGGGCTTTTGTCCCCCCCCCCAATAAATGTCGGATTTTTCCAGATTTCTTGTGCTGCAAAGTTCAGAGATACAACTGCGTGTCGAGTAGGTTTTACAAGGAGCTGAGAGCTGCAGGGGCACAATACTTTAGTGCTGCTTATTCTAAGTCTGCTTGCATTGTTAATAGCACAAAGGGTAGAGTATTTGCTTTTGATGCAGAAGGCTGTGGGTTCTACTCCCACAGTAGATAGATGCATTGCTGATACTGTACTGTGTTGTAAAGTGGGTGGATGCTGCTGTCCTTTTTGGCAAAGATACCTAGAGTAGTTACTATGAACCTGTTATCAGTTTGCCATACAGTCCCTATTGCGATATTACTAGCTTACCATTTTTTGTTAATGCATGCAACATAGGCAATTTATTCCTCAAGACCAACAGGCAATTTATTTGTAGATTAATAAACAATGACATATAAAGTTATTTGCTAGCAGCAATCTCTTCATTGTTACAGATTTCTTTAATGTGGAATTATTGAGATGACTTTTACTACTTCAGAGATTGTGCATATTTACTGATACTGGTGGACTGTAGGAGGTTGAATAGACTTTTATGATGGAAATGATGGAAATGTTCTCAACTGGGTAGTTTTGTCATTGGTGCATGCATTTTGTTTCATTGTTTACTGGAAAAATGTTCAAAACAATAAATTTAAAATGCTGCCTAACAACTGTACTGTATTGTACAAGGAATATAATTTAGTACACTCAGGAAGGTGTATCAAAGAGCACATGTATGTTTTATGTGCAAGGGGCCTATGATTTGAAAACAGCCCAAAGTTAATCTTTATCTGCCACTGGCAAAATATATTTTCTTTGAATGTGGGTTTCAATGCTGTTTCACTGAATGTGAGTTTCAAGGGCAGAGAAGTTTTTAATGCTAAGCCTGTTTTCATTGAGACTGCATTGCTTTGTTTAGCAGATGTCTTAGTGTTTGTGCTGTAAAATGCAAAATACAACTTTCAAATGAAATCCAAATCATCATAGAAGTAAAGCAGTATGCACATTAGTGTTTATGGTAAATGGAGTGAAATAGCCAAGTAATGGATCATTGGAATGGCTGCAGGGGAAAGGCTCCATTCGACCATGATTTTGTGAGGGGGAAGGGCGGAAAACTCAAAGACAGCACCAGCTGAATCATACCTCCCAACTGTCCAGATTTTCACAGAATGAATACATTTTTGCTTATTATTTTTGGTGTGTTCCTCATAAAATGTGTGGTTTTCTGGAAAATCATTTAGGAATTAAGTCACTAAATAATGACACACTGAGTTTCAGACTTCATAACCTTCAGAAAAATGCATGCTAAAGTAAGACCTGTTATTCTATTAACTGTCTCAGTTTATACAAGAGCAATTTTTAGTACTGTTTATATGTTCCCCCAATATATTTGGCCTTGTCCAGATTTATTGCATTAACAGGTTGAGAGGTACATGCAAATAAATTGCTTTATAGAATTAGGCATAGCCAAATCTCTCAACTGTCCTTGAATTTGGCTCAAAATGTTGCTCTTCCCCTAATAATACCTCCACAAAATAGCAATTTTGGAAGAAAACATGGAGGGTTTACAATTAAGAAATAACTGTAATAATCAGAGTTACAGATTACTTTTATTTCAGAAGTGCATGTAAGTTCTTTTATTTTGTCAGCTGCTCAAGTTAGCAGTACTAATATTAAAAAAGTGTCCCTTCTTTGACAGGTTCCCAGCTGTATTGTGTGGCTATTTTATATTTTTGCATCACATTTTTGGTCCATTTTTCATAAAATTGTTTTTTTTGGCAAATTAGTGGTAAATCATTAAAGACTGAAGTTAGAAAATAATGACAGACATTTGAGTTTCAGATTTCATATCCTTCAGAAAATTCATACTAATGCAAGACCTACTATTCGATTATCTTTCTACGTTTATAAGAGCAATATTTAAAAATTGTCCTTATTTCTGGGCATTTGTCCCACTTCTATGTATGGCTTTGCCCAGATTTCTTGCTCTGAGGTGAGAGGTATGACAAATGTGTCAGCCAGAGACATTTCAAATTGTGACATACTTGTTGCACCCCACTCCCCCATGTAGTGACTCTGGATGTGTCCAAGCAAGGCAAGGAACAGTTATGCAGTGTAAATGTGCAGGGTATCCCCCCATCCAAGGTAGACACAAGTACTACAGTGGCTTTTCATCTGTTCTTGATTTTGCAGAATGGTCTGGTTTCTGTCATTTTTGTACTGTTGATTTATGCTTATTACTCAAAGTGCCTGTTGCTCTGAGTTTTAAGTAGCAATGCTTTAATGACCATCAGGTAAGCTTGTCTGAGATCATAACATGCAAGTAAGCTTTAATAAGCATACTGTTAAAGAATTGCCAACATTGAAGCCTTTCTGTTGTTGCCATGCAGAGAATACTTAACTAGATAATGTATAAGTGTTGGGTATTGAAATGCATATGGCAGTATTTGTAATAAAGGACAGGATTACATTATTTTAAGAAGCTCATTATACTTGTTGGAGACGTCCAGTGATCTCTGAGGGCTTTACCCGTAATCTAAACAGAAAGCCATTTATGTGTGGTCCATAACCTGTACAGTAATCCTTTAAGCAATGTATCTTGAGCTTGTTTCTTGTTTGCTTTTCATTTTTACTTTGATCATGTTTTCCCATGAAACAAGTAGATAGTTGTCAGGCAGCAGGTCTTTTTTGGATAAGAAACATTTTTACAAGTGGGGGCATCACAGAGATTGCTACTTTTAGCATGTTACTTGGTACTTTAATAAAGCTGAATATAAATTATAATTAGAACTGCAGTGCAAGGAGAAGCGGTTTGAGTTAAGTGCTGCTTGTTTTTCTTATACTTGATTTTGACTGGCATTCCAGTAATGTATTTAAAAAGTAATTTATTTTTTCATGCCTCATAACCCTTTTGTTTCCATCTAGATATTAAGTAAGCTGTCATGCAGCCAATGCATTGAAATATTTTTATTCTTTTACACTTCATTTGTCTTGATTGGACTCTCATAATGAGGGTTTGGCACCCAGGGCAGCATATAATTAAAGTTAATTTTTGTGATTTTGAGCATAGCTCCTCCCCTTTCTAGTTGACCACACCCCTTCCCATTGACCCCACCCATTCAGCGATCTCCTGCAGCCCCCCTTTGATTTGAAGTCACCAGCCGCCATTTAGAAGATATGTTTACATTTGCCCCAGATGTTACTTATACACGCTTGTACATATTTATGAAGTCTATCCTCTGTTTCCCTTTGCATGCAGGCTCTTTCTGGAGATGACTAGAACACAATGCTTTATGTTGGCACCGGATATTGAGATACATAAGTAGCATCCACTCCGATCAAATATAATAAATGAAATATGCCTATATATTAATATATTGTTGCATCTAAGGCATGATGGTATGATTGTGTTGGGAGGTGAAGGAAGAGTTATGTTTTTTAGATGCTGGCATACACTGCGGTTAATGTTTGACTAGCAGCTGATTTTCTTCATGGTTTGTATTGCTTTGTCTGTACTGGTTCATAATACATTGGCTTGGTTTAATAGTGCCCACTTTAATCATATGAGGTGTTGATAGGTTGTTTCTCTTACATATGCTTTGTAAGTTCAGGAATCATCACTCATTTTTGGGGATGGTTGGAGTTAATACTCCTGACGGTACATTATTTGAGAATAGAAAAAGCGGGAAAATAAAGTTCTTAAGGGTTTTTAGTGGTGAAGCTTTATAGAGCATGAGGCAGTTTATTACCTGGTTTGTAATTTGAGTTATATCACCACTGAGTCCTGATGCTTAAGGGTTGCCATGGACACATGAAACAAAATCAGTAATTGGCTGTTGAAATACTCTCAGGGTGAAGGGGAAGTTTAGCAAAAATAGTATATTGAGCGTATGTTAACCAGACACTCTGCTGTGACATTGTGAAGTGTCTTAACAAAACTTTGTATACAAATTGCTCACCATTAAACAAAATCTGTATTTCATCTACTTAATTATATAAAGTCATTTATAAGGGTAGGGAATACATTATTTTCCGACATGCTCTATTTTGCATGTCTCTCACAGTACTTTTTTTTTTTTTTTAAATGACAGATTGTTCTTGTTCAAGCATTATTGTCATTATAGATATCATTGTACTGACAGTCTGATTACCTACCCAGATTTTCTGTATAATTTTCCTGTAGTTATTTTACTTTCTTGGGGCGGTATAGACCATAGTTTTACTCCACCTTTTTTTCTTTTTGAGATGAATAAATAGCATGTGGTTGTCTAGATAGATTTTATGGTACTTACGTATTATCGCAACCACATTATAAACAAGTCAGTCTTGTACAAAATGCAATTAACAGGTCACAGAAAATGTAAGTACTGATATTTGTAGTCATAAACACAGTCAAACAGAACTTAAAAAAACTTTTGCCTGTGTAAAACTGCTTGTTAAAGAGAAAATCTTGATAAGAAAATGGGTGTTTAAATCTAAAGCAGGCAAAAGTTTTTTTAAAGTTCTGTTTGATTGTGTTTATGACTACAAATGTCGGTACTTAATGTTTTCTGTGACTTATTAATTGCGTTTTGTACAAGAATGACTTGTTTATAATGTGGTTGCGATAATACGTAAGTACCGATTTTACTCAAGCCAATTCACAAAGTAATGTTTAAGATGTGCTACAGATATATATATATATATATATATATATATATATATATATATATATATATATATATATATATATATATATATATATATATATATATATATAAATAACTCATTGCTTCTCAACCCTTTACATAAAACATGATCTGTTTCACTTTAGGAGAGAGGCAACTTAGGAAAATATGCTAATATTCTTGTCAAAATTCCGAATCTTTGATATTTAAAATGACTGACAATTGTTTTTTTATGCTTAATCACCTTGATTTCTAGTGAATATGAATACCTTTTATTCTGTGATTTTAAGTAGATCCCTGGCTATGGTCCATAATAGACAAGGATTTCTTAACTGTAGACTAAGATGCAGTTGGTTACATTATATCTTGTTGAACCCCATGGTACTGACATATGATGCTTCTGACTACTTTTAAGCATCAGTAGTCCTATACCGTTAAATTATCTCTGACTGACATATGCACGCTGAGATTTCTATTAACTGGATTCAGTCATCTGTTGGGTTTCACCTTTTTAGCAATTATTCTGTTAATCAGTTTTCGTATGCTACTACTGAAGAATTGTAAAGGTTTGTTGTGTAATGTATTATCACATTGTGTATATCTAAGAATTAATTATCCAAATAATTTAAATAGCTGGTCACACATAACTATTACTCAAATATGTCCCACACACTCACATACTCACATACACACATATATCCACATGCATATCCACACATGCACATAGATCCTCTGTTTGTTGTATTAATCCCCTTTGGTCCAGTTCCTAACTCAAAAATACTCTCAGTATATGTTCTCACAAGCTCACCACTGTATAAAAAAGAGCCTTTTATTAGAGTTTTTCCAGGAATAGTTTATGGGATAACATCAGGGACAAATGAATGATTCAGGAACAAATATAATTATGCCCTTCTAGTAGTTTAATTAAAAATATATATATTATTGTAATTTACCGGTAGCTATGTTCAATTTGATAAGTTTGATCATTTATCTCAGAACTTAAGAATATTGGCAGACTTGTTATGTGCACATTCAAATATGGATCATCATTCTGATTAAATGAGGACTATTATTATATTACCTTAATAATTTCAGATGTATGAAAAGGAATTGTTAAAGAAATAGTCATAGTAACACTGTTACTGATATAGTTTAGTTCTCATCAATAAAGACGTTGGATCATTATTAATATATCATAATATGTGAATGTACCTGCACTTTCTCAATGAAAAATCTGATAATGTCTATATTTATTATGTAAAGAAATGGAAACCACCAGTTGTCACTGACTTAGTTTGATATCCAAATTTCTTTAGAAGTAACTGTAATATTATTATTGGCCATAGTGATTGATTATCCGATCATCTAGTTATTTATCTTTAAAAATAGTAGAATTACTAAATATGTAGGTTAACTGACAATAATGCATGTGCAATACTAATAGAAAGCAATCTATGAGTTAAATGATTCTATACACACACACACACACACACACACACACACACACACACACACACACACACTCACACACATTTCTTCTTGAATCATAAATTATTTAGATCTAAATTTTCCTTTCTCTTTTGCATCTGAGATATATAGTAGGTTAGTTATCTATTAATATTGTATGTGATATAACAGATTACTATTAACACAAATATCAATTTAGTAAGAAAATAACAAAGCCTGGCAAGATGAATAATAAAATGTCACACATCATCTTATTCATAAACTAGTCTCCTTTAGATTAACATTAGCTAATACTTTATCACTTAAACCTTTTTTTCAACCTTACTGCACCTGACTTAATTTTTTTCTATCTGTTTTCATGAAAGAAATATCATTGACTAAGATAGTTGGAAATTCACAAATTAATATAGAGTTAATACTAGAGGAGATTTATGTAGCAGGAAAAATTAAAAAAAAAAACTTATTCTTTAAAAGCAATCTGACATGGACCTAACATTGGTATCTTTAAATACTATTGGCTTAAGTAACCCAAATAAGAGATCCAATCTATTAAGATATCTAAAATGAAATAAAGCTCAAGTAGCCATTTTTGCAAAAAAACTCATTTTAAAATGAATGATAAAACTATATGGAACTCTAGTGAATATATAATTCTAGTCCAGTCTTCATATAAATCAAAGACCAGGAGAGTAACAATTCTATGGAAAAAGAACTTTTTAAACCCTGAAATTACATCCAGATCTGTAGATAAAAATGGACTTATAGCTATTCTTGTATTGAAATTTAATAAAAAATGTGGACATTAGTAAACTTATATTGGTTTCCTGGTATTGGGGTGCGGACGTCCAAAAACACTTGGATCTTATTGCAAATAATTCCAAAGGTAACATAATAATAGATGGTGACTTTATTTGTATTACTGATACTTCTGAAACTACTATTAACAAGTCCTATGTTTATCCTTCATTGCTAAGCTTTAAAATATGGATTGAGACTTTCAAATTAAAGGATACTTATAATACTATAGGAATTAATTCATTATTATTTTCCCATCATGACTATATATATGGCACACAAACCAGAAAAGATAAAATATATGTTTCCCAAGATCTTTGTTCAAAAATTTTAACTTTCAATAGTTCCATGTCCATTTTCAGATCATAACTCTCTTCTTCTGAAACTTCAAATGGATTTTACACAGTTAACTATTACTTCCAGGATCCCTTCATATATTACAAAAATTAAAGAGTTTAAGCCATGGTTAATTTTTGAGCTTCAATTCTTTTCTAGACATTAATTACAAGCCAGAAATTAACATAGCTATGGCATGGGACTCACTAAAATCTTATATATATTTTTGGTTCAAAAATAAAATTAAAGAATGGGAATTAGAACTACAGGAATTGCAAAATCAACTTTTATTATTTAAATCCAAAAAGGATTCAAATTCTACTGAAAATGAAAAGAAAATAGAAGATCTAAATAAAAAATGGAAAGGTTAAAAATAAACTCTTATGCCACCTCTTCAAAGCATTTACATAATTTATCTATAAAAATTAAAATGCAATCTAAAACTAATAATATTGTTAACATCTTACATGAGGGAAAAGACAAGAAAGTCTCAGATATAGATGATACCTTGGCTGCATTTAAACATCATTATGCCAAACATTATAAAAGTGAAAATATTATAACTGAATAATTGAACCTAGAAACTATGTACCCCAACATTAAAAGAATTCCTGAAGAATTAAAGATGGAGCTGCCAAAACCAATCACACAAAAGGAAATTATGGATAACATTAAAGAAAGTAAACCAAGTAAATCTCCAGGGATAGATGGTTTATTTATAGAATTATATAAACTTTTTCCTACATCCATAACTTCTCTTTTACATAAAACATTACTTGAAGTTCAAACACAAACAGTAATTCACCCCCTCCCATGGAGATATTTCTTAATCATACCTATTTTAATGGAAAACAAAGATTCTAGCTATTGTAATTCATATAGACCAATATCTTTGTTGAATAATGATAATAAAATATTTATGTCAATTATGGTTAATAGAATAAAAATCCCATTATCCAAAATAATCAATAATGACCAAACTGGATTCATGCATAATAGACATATCCCCGGATTCATGAAGCTCGGCGCAAGGCCGGTGTAAGGCATGCGCCGGCAGTGCAGTGTATAATCGGCGTAGCAGCACCACATGCATAGTAATGAACGCGCGCCACAACCACAAACACATGCAGAGGGCACGTGCGTGAGCCCAAGTAGGATACGCCCGTAGGCATGGCCAAGCCGGCAGGCGAGGAGCAACCTAAAGTGCTGACTGTCACAGGCCGCCTGCAATAGTAACTGCACCAGCCAGTGTCCGTGGATAATGAAACGTACGCAGAGTATGCAATATAGTACCTGTTCACACAAAACGGAGAACCAAACATTAACCCACGAAGTCCAAATTGTACCCGTCCAAGGAACAAAGGATACGCGTAATACCATGTCCGTTACGCAATGCACTGTCAGTGGGCATACCCAGTGAAGGTGTACCGCAGCATGTCAGCGTGCCGCACCTACACACAAGTAGCCCCATGGGCATGGTCACCAGCAGTAGTGAGAGTACACAGCCGGGCAGCCGTGTCTATATAACAACCAGAAGGAAACCAGATACCCTAAACACAGACAAACATGTGCATAGCAACATGTACTACACCCAGCAACGTGCCCGTCGCATACACATAGGATGGCGTATGCCGAAGCGTAATATCCAGAAGCAGAACCCATGCTTGCAAATGTAATACACAACAGCCCCGTCATAGCACGTAACCCGCACCCATGTACGACCGTGCACCCAACCCAGCTAGCAGCCTTGCGCAGCTGCACACCTACACACAGTGGGTATACCTCAAATGTAGTATGAAGTATTGTACTAGGCAGTGCCACGCGGGCAAATATGTACCCCACATGTCAACATCCCACCTCAGGTACTGATATCCAAATGGCTGCATGTGAATGTGTCGGCAGAATGTGTACATCCCGCATGTGGTATGGACCTGTCGAAATCCCATAGGCATTCACACACCACGGTGTCCATAACTGTACACATCTGGAAAAAGCAGTATGTTCAGCCGCCGTACTGATGATTAGCTATGCAGACATGTCAAACACAACACATAGGGTGGAACATCTGCCCACCAAGCAGGACACCCCAACAGGGTGCCACATGCACAGAAGGTGAAGGTGGGGACATCACACGTAGAGAATAGTGGTGCCGGATGTCCAAATGCCCACGGCCAATGCAAAGGATGGAATAACATGTATATGCCTGGATGAATGGGTATGTCATATCATGGGAATAGGCTAAGCTATCCAACATAATAGCCATGCGTACCAGATACAAACTGCCAGTAACACGCAGTAGTAATGCAGGAAGGCATGCACGACTGTGGGAATATCACAGGACATAAGGCATGTGCCAAGTGTTGACGCATGACACAAATGTCCAGGATGGGGCTCCCTGCAAAGAGGAACATGTGCCAACCCCACCCCCCACAGATGTATCGGCAGTGGAAACACAACCCAAACACACACCAACACCACCGTCCATCCCACGATAGCAACGGAGGCCGGTCAAAGACCACCATGATGCGTGCACAAACAGGGACATGTGTAACCGTTGCCCTGACAACCCCCCACAGGCCAACGAATAATAGTATGGACATATGCATGTAATGCTGTGAAGGATGTGTGGTAGTCCTCAGTATCACAGAGGTAGGTACACAGATACACTGTAATCAACCGTGACATATGTGCACTGTACACAGCATACCTGCAGGTAATACATAGTTCAATCATGTGCCACAGAAATATCCACATATGAATGAGGACAGGGGATAGACAAGTGTGAATGGGACAAACTATGAACATAGGTTCATAGGTTCATAGGTTCATGGTAGGCTATCCGCCCAAGGGCAGCTATAAGCCTAGCCCATAGTTATGTTGCCTTTGCCACCCCTTCAGTTTGAAAAAAACTATGCCTATTATATTGCTGTACCTCTGTCAAGCAGTGACACTGAAGTAATCCCTGGGGTATATCTGCAATCTCCCATCCATTGGTCAAGATTCCCCTCGAACAAGGCCAGTGATGTGCTCTGCCTCACATGTACTGGGATGTTGTTCCACAGCATAGTGAGTGTCCGGGTGATGAATCTGTCCCTCCAGCACATTCTATTAATGACCATGTCATGGTTTACGTCACCTGCCCTTATGGTTCTGAGGGATCTAGATTCATTAGGTGAAGCATAGTCATCAAATCTGGGTTCGACATGGCCTTGTATGTCAGGCACAGGTCACCTCTGAGCAAGTGGTATGCGACTGAATAGAGCAGGAGTCCTGTCAGTCGGGCAGCATAACACATATTCCTGAGACCCTGCATCCGTTTGTTGATGAACTGTTGGGGCCTTTCTAGCTGCAGCAGGTGTCGGGTCAGATACATTCCAAATGGGGCATTGTACTCAATCATAGGTCTAATGAGTGATGAGTACAAGGGGATGATGACCTCCCCTGATCTAGATGTGAATCCCTGCATGATCAGGTGGGCAATGTAGAAGGTCTACCTAACTACGTTAGCAATGTGTGTGTCAAATGAACGGTTACTGACAACCTGGGTCCCCAGATCCCTGGTAACTCCCTCTGTGCTCAGTGGATTGCCACCTGTATGGTAGCTAGGGGTAACCTTGTTCTTCCCGAAGGGTATGACTATGCATTTCCCGGCATTTAGCTGTAGGCCATGTCTCTGGCACCAGATATCCATATCTGTGAGGCCCTTCTGAAGGATATCTGTGTCAGATGTGTGTCCGACTATGGCACCCAGTTCGCAGTCATCTGCAAACATTGTCAGCCATAACCACCCCTGTGTTTGCTCATACTCTGGAAATGTAGATGCCGAACAAGAGTGGACCCAGGACTGAGCCCCATAGGACACCACCTGTGACTGGCTGTGAGTCTGACATGGTGCCAGCAACTATGACCGTGTGGGTTCTGTCACTTAGCCAGTTTGCAACCCATCTTGTGATGTATGGGTTTACATTCAAGCCGATGAGTTTATCAATGATACCTGAGGGGGGTATTGTGTCGAAGGCCTTTGCCAGGTCGAGGTAGGCTGTATGGACTGCTTGACCCTCATCAATGGCCTTGGTGACTGTTCCTAAAAAGTCAACCAAGTTTAAAAGGCATGATCTGCCTTTGACCAAGCCAAACTGGGTTGGATACAAAGTATGCAAGTCCCCTATGTCTTTATCTATGAGTTCCATTATGATCCTTCTCCATGGCTTTGCAGATAAGGCTTGTCAAGCTAATGGGACGGTAATTACCAGGGTCAGTGGAGGCACCGCCCTTGTGAAGTGGGACTACAGTCGCCTTGCGCCACTACTTGGGTACGTTACCTGAAGTGAGGCTAAGATTAAACAGCTGTCCTAACTGTGGGTTTAATTCCTCATTGAGTTCGTGGAGTACACAGCTGGGATACCATCTGGTCCCATGGATGCTGTGTTTACTGCCTTGGAGAGGGCATTCCCCACCTGTGCGTTACAGATGTTCTGGGGGCCACAATCCTCTGGTACAGATATCTCTCCATGTGGGGGGGAGGGGGGGAGAAGTTTGCACCGAACCTGTCAGCCAGTATGTTGGCAATGTGTGTAGGTTCAGTAATCTTCACATCAGTCTGAACCCAGTCTGAGCATATCTGGGAGTGTCCTCCCAGGTGTCCAACATAGCTAAAGAAGGCCTTATGATTGTCTGTCGAGTCCTTGGTGATTTATCTGTCAAATTTGCCCTGGATGATTTCATGAGAGCTTGTAGTTCTTCACATATAATGAGCAAGGGTGTCTTACCTCACAAGGATTCCGCTCTATCTTGTAGTAGCTACATCCTTTCGTTGTAGAGCTTGTTTATGGCTGGGGTCCACCAGACTGGATGCTTGGCTTTGGTACAAAGAGTCTTAGTTTTGTATGGGATTGCCTGATCCATGCAGTCCTGTAGGTGCTGGTAGAAGGCATATGTAAGTGATTCAGCGGTTTGAGTAATGTTTACCACTGGCTTAGGGGCCTTAAAGGAGACCACACTAGTGTTTAGAAGTGTGAAGTCGGCTTTTGAGAAAGGCATATGTATGGTAACCGGCACCACCCACTTGTATGCCAATAGCAGAAGCTATTGTATGTTGTCCAAACACATGTGTCCGTACACATGGAACATCATAGCAATAAACCACGCCTGGATGTGGGTAATGCTAGATATACCCACGGCAGACGTGGTGCCCAAGGCCGACGCCCGAGGGACCACACACATAGCCGGCCTTAGGCATAGGCCAACTAGGCAGCCGCCTAGGGTGCAGCTCTACTAGGGGCACCTTTCCAGCCTTCATTTGGTGTAGGTAGACCAGGATGGGGGTAGCGGGTGATGTGGTGGGGGCACCATGGAGTCCTTTTGCCTAGGGCACCACTTGACCTAAGGCCACTCTTACAGCAGTACCCACACCCAGACACGTGTCAATGCTAGTATGTCATATCATCTATGGAAAGAAACCATATATTCCCAGACATAATGGCACAGCATAATGCCTGTCCGCCACCCAAAGCAGACATACGGCACCCGCGGCGGTGCGGACGTACTGCGCGAGATGTCCGTTACCAATGTCGACACTGTCTCGCTATGTGAAACAAAGTCAACATAGCGATTCAATACTAAACAGCGACGGAGAGTCTGATGTCCCCATTGCTGAGCTGTACAACCTGTTCCGCCATGTTAAATGTGTGTAGCAGAGCGGGACCGCCCCAAACTAAGCAACGGACATGTCCGTGGCTCAGTGAAAGCCGTCACGCAATGTTAAACCCATGTAATATAGCGAGACAGGTTATAAATACCGAGGTTTAGTAATGGAAATAGGTCCGTTCGACCAGACCGTGTGCAATTACTATAACAAGATCTACAACGGGCACGCCGGCCAATCAGCGCACACGGTTAAGAATAATGGGGGGGGATATGGTATCATAGACACGGACAAACCGTGCCCATGTGACTTGTCTGACATTCGTACATGGTCAGGGCAGTTCCGTACACTAGGCGGACAAGGCCAAACCCAAAGCACCACAGGAACACCCTGACAATCGAAGGCCTGTATGCGTAGGGGATATAAGCCCCTGTGATCTGAATATCCCTGCGGTCACGACATATGCATCCTGGGCCATGAGCGGGAGGGAATAAGGAATGTTTAACATGTAGTACCGCACCTTTCCCAGCAGGAGAATGGATGCCTGTGACATACGTGAGTGCGGGGGGGTGGGGTGGGGGGATATGTAAATTTAGCTAAGTACCATGGGTATGCATATAAATGAGACCAAACAGCTAACGTGTAGTGGCCACAGTAACTGGCAAATGTGAATGCAGTCCCGTTTGAATTACAACTATAGAACATATAAATGTGAACGTGTACGTAATGCGTCCATGCCGCAAAGACTGTTACATGTGTAAAGGTGAAAGTGCATTCCGCACACGTCCGTCAACCAGATCAGAGATATGTTACCGGAACAGTCACAACTAACACAGACCATGTAACCACACAGACCCAGTAAACATATGTAACCAGAATACGGATATGCATGTGCGCCTGCGAGTAACCCACAATTAGGAAATGCAAGTGCGCGTGTGCGTGTGTGATCCGCTCACAGCAGGGAATGTTAAGGCTGTGTCCTCCACGTCAATCATACATGTCTCAAAACTGTCAGCCTCTGAAAGTATGGAATCGGGCAATGGCACGTAAAGTACCGTTAGAAATAGTGAGAAACACACGCTATGTGAAAAGACAAACATAGAATGTGGATAGAATAATGTGTGTGTTAGTAGAATGGATTGACGACGGTTATGCATCTGTAACCCGACCCACTTGTCAGAAGATGCCCCCAATACGAAATGTGTTCAGTTGGCTCACACTTGTTGACCGGGCTAGGCTAGCTGGATATATGTCCAGTGTCAGCAGAGGCCCGTGGAGAAATGCTCCACACACAATAATAGCACAACATACCAAAGTACTCATATATGTAACCAAAAAAGAACAACAATAGAAAGTGTCCTGAAAGGACTGGTTACACACAGATCCCAGACGACAGAGAAATATATGGCCAGTGGAAGCACGTCACAATTACGGGATCAGGTCCCTATAGAAGCAAGAAGATCTCACATGACACGCCAGCGAATTGCCAGATAGACACAGGTCAATGTAACACACAGCAAGATTAAGGGCCAACCAGCCGTACACCATGCCAGAACCTGTACAGTGGAAAGGTATGGCATGGTAATTGATGTGTGTACACAGGTAATCCAGAGACAGTAACAAAGCAAGGTATGAAACGAGGGGTTCACATGTATATATCTACACACAGCAGTCCGACGGCCCGTATATATGACGCATGGACATAGATTTGTCACTTGAAAACAAGATGTAAACAACTACAGTTTATTCCATATCATATTGATATAGTTATAATACAGTCATATTCATATTTAACATCGTGACCCTTATTTACATTCATATTTATACAAAATATGCATTTAATTGTACTTATTTATTCCATGATTTGGAATCTTAATGCAACAATTATACACACTGATATACAATATCATTATCAACACACTACATTCTAAGGTTTACTCACAACAATTGTCAACTATGTTTCAATATACTGATTGTATTGACCAATATTGTATTTATATTAACACATTGTTGTTGTATTATTGTTTCCATTAAGTAATGTATGCAACACCGATTTGTATATGTCACTTTATCATCAAGACTTGGAGCACTGTCCACTTAACTATGAGCAAGTTTATTAATTAGTTGACTTTAAACTGACTCTGAAGGAAGTATATAAGGGATAACTATCTAATGTATTTCGTACTCCGACGATGCCCCATGTTAGTGGGTGAAAGAGCTCAGTATCTTTTGACTGTGGAGTGTATCGTTTTTGTCATCGTCAGTCTTGGCATGGTTTAGGTTCAATAATGTCTTTTATGAAGATGACCAGGACTCAAGGTTTGCTGTATTTCCGCTTACTGGCATATGGATATAGATAGGCCAAGTAATACATAATATGGGTAGTCAAACAGACATCCGCGATTGGGGAACATACAGCAGCAGTCCAAACCACTGGCCAGATGGTGACAGTCCAACAAGTTCTACACTTTACATATGCACATTGGTGTCCATTGTAGGACTCCAAAAATTGATCCGTTCGCAATATCAACCAGCTGCGATCGACCCAGAAGAAATGACAGCCGTGACTACGGCACAGATAGACATATGCACCACCAGCGTGTTTAAGGTTGATGAAAAGTGTCCATGAAATGCAGGACATATGAACAGAAATCCCCAGATTGTCGAGTCCATAGAAGTGTGTCCACATCCCAGTCCCGCACATATGAAGGATGTGTAATGTGTACCGTCGAGGGTTGCAGCCATGGGATCCTGGGTATGCAGAAATGGGGCTCTGTGTTGTTTGGCAGATAATCCGTTGTCCCGCCCCGTGGGAGGGATGTGGGTATAGCACATGCCTTACTCCCCACTAATGATGCAAAGCATCCACCGGATAATGCTAAAAGCAGGTGTGAAATGTGTACAGCCCTATATCAGTGTCCAGTAGGCAATTCCCATGGATGGACAAGCGTACGACCAAGATGGCACCCATAACTGGAAACCTGGTGGAATTACACAGCTGCAGTAAGGCATAGCACAGGAAATACAGATAGGGACTACATTAGACATTCCCCATACAAAGTCAGACCACCGTGCGAATACCAGCGTACACAGCTCTCAATCTGCCATCACCAAAATGGGGATCACTCGCTTCCATAATGCGGAACAATTGGGCGACCTGTGGAACACATACTAATGGCACACTAACAACTTCAACTAGGAAGGTCATAGGATGGTTAAACTATGGCGTTCCCACTTATAAAGAAGATCCTTTAATGAATTAATATGATTAATGTCAATTGACCATGGAATACACCTAATCAACATAAAACAACCGCTGGCACCTTATGGCACACAATCCATAAAACACATAGGTAGATGAAACAGTCAACGTAGAAATTGTCCAGGACAGTGCCCAAATGGTATAAAAAGGTTCCTTTGTAGACAAGTAAGCGCTTTCACCCGTAGGCTCCGTCAGACTTACACATAACATAAAAGCATCCAGGCTTTAAATATCCCTCCTTACACTTTCATTGGTGAATTTCTCATCAAACAATGAGCAATTAACCCCAGCATATAAAGCGCAGACACAATGTTAACTACACACACATATATTAACATCTTCAAAAACATCCTATTAAAACATGTATTATATGATATTGTACTATGCCTAATACTCATCAATCAAAACTCTAACAATATATATAGAAAATATGTATATTATATCAATGTAATACAGTGGTAAACAACTGAAAGAGTGGACTAATGGGTGTTAAATGTATAGCTGTACCTAAACTACATTCCTGTTATTTGTGTTTAAGCCACCTGCTTCTCAAAAGAGGCTTAATCTGTGCTTCATCATTCAGCCCTGGTGTGTGGTCAACTCTCCACCTAATAATCCATCTCAATCCGCATTCTAAAGTATAGTTGATAAGGTCCCCCCTCTGGTATTAAAATCTAGCCTTTGTGAAACACTGAATGTAAAAGTATGCCTTGTGATGTGCTCATAGCCAGCCGTAGGCATAGGCCAATCTGGTGGCTGCCTAGGGCGCCGCACTAGCAGGGCCACCTTTCTAGTAGGTATGTCATGTAGGTACACCAGGATGGGGGCACCATGTGTTGTGGTGGTGGGCGCCATGGAGCCCTATCGCCTAAGGCAGCGGTTGATCTAAGGCTGCTGCCGTAGGAGGGGTAGTACGGTCTGCAGGTATGTGCTGAAGTGCACATGAAACAGTGGTCTACAAGGATTACCCATAGTGGCGACACCTGCACAGATGGCTATAGCGGGACATACACACAACCATGCATACGGCTCAGATAGACATACACACACCATAAGCAGGCAATTATACACAAGGTTTATGGCGTGTATGGGTACAGTGTCAGTACAGCAAGGATAGCTGTCTGCCACGATATCCAGCAGATGTCTCTAGGGCGTGCTGGAATACGGATGTTGCATGGACAATGAGTGGATATGCATCGTACCACAGTTCTATGTGTCAGCCGTGCAAATATGCGATGCATGGGACAGACAGCTGTCCATGCAAGAGCAGCGCTATGGGCACAACATAAGTATGTATATATACATCGAGAGAGATACAGATGGACACATGTGGCAAGGCCGGGAGTGTAACGTACACAGCACCACCCCACCACACCACAGCAGGGCGCACGTGGAGAACACGCTACGGAGGTCGACAACCACAGCAGGCACACAGGCAGTCCACGAGCTGCGTCTCACCATCCACAAACACAGAGATGGCGGCAGGATATAAGTGTTCTGCGGAAACTCTAAAGCCATAACCTATGAACCCATGCGGCTGGGAGCATAGAGACACACACACACAGCTGGCAGGCATGGGGATTGACCTTACCCCCACCTACCCAACCTCACAACAGTATGACACAGGTATGGAATGCGCTATGTGGACCACTGAACACAGCACCGTCAGAGGCACACGTCTAGGTGGCCGACAACATCCGTAAAGGAATAGACGCCGATAGCCAAGGTATGTGTTGCAAAGCATCTAAAATAACTACTCTCTACAGGGGCAGCTGTAAACACACACACACACCCCACACACACACGGGGAAGGGCCGGGAGTTGAACCTATGCCTACCTACATGAACACACTACAGCATGATGCATTTACAGAACGCGCTACCGAGATTACTGAGCACAGTGCTGTCAGAGGCATACTTCTAGGCGGGTGACATCATCCGTAAAGGAATAGATGCCAATAGCCAAGGTATGTGTTGAGAAGCGACTAAAGGAACTACTCTCACCAAGGGCATCTGGAAACACACACACACACACACACACACACACGGGGAAGGGCCGGGAGTTGAACCTACGCCTACCTACATGAACACACTACAGCATGATGCATTTACAGAATGCGCTACCGAGATTACTGAGCACAGCGCTGTCAGAGGCATACTTCTAGGCGGGTGACATCATCCATAAAGGAATAGATGCCAATAGCCAAGATATGTGTTGAGAAGCGACTAAAGGAACTACTCTCACCAAGGGCATCTGGAAACACACACACGGGGAAGGGCTGGGAGTTGAACCTACGCCTACCTACATGAACACACTACAGCATGATGCATTTACAGAACGCGCTACCGAGATTACTGAGCACAGCGCTGTCAGAGGCATACTTCTAGGTGGGTGACATCATCCATAAAGTAATAGACGCCAATAGCCAAGGTATGTGTTGAAAAGCGACTAAAGGAACTACTCTCACCAAGGGCATGTGGAAGCACACACACACACGGGGAAGGGCCGGGAGTTGAACCTACACCTACCTACATGAACACATGTACAGCATGATGCATTTACAGAACGCGCTACCGAAATTACTGAGCACAGTGCTGTCAGAGGCATACTTCTAGGCGGGTGACATCATCCGTAAAGGAATAGCTGACAATAGCCAAGGTATGTGTTGCGAAGCGTCTAAAAGCATGACTATCTGCAGAGGTAGCTGGAAACACACACACACTTCACACACACGGGGAAGGGCATGGAGTTGAACCTATGCCTACCTACATGAACACACTACAGCATGATGCATTTACAGAATGCACTACCGAGATTACTGAGCACAGTGCTGTCAGAGGCTTACTTCTAGGCGGGTGACATCATCCGTAAAGGAATAGCTGACAATAGCCAAGGTATGTGTTGCGAAGCGTCTAAAAGTATGACTATCTGCAGAGGCAGCTGGAAACACACACACACACACACGGGGAAGGGCCTGGATTTGAACCTACGCCTACCTACATGAACACACTACAGCATGATGCATTTACAGAATGCGCTACCGAGATTACTGAGCACAGCACTGTCAGAGGCATACTTCTAGGTGGGTGACATCATCCGTAAAGGAATAGCTGACAATAGCCAAGGTATGTGTTGCGAAGCATCTAAAAGCATGACTCTCTGCAGAGGCAGCTGGAAACACACACACACACACACACCTCACACATACATGGGGAAGGGCCTGGAGTTGAACCTACGCCTACCTACATGAACACACTACAGCATGATGCATTTACAGAACGCGCTACCGAGATTACTGAGCACAGCACTGTCAGGAGGCATACCCCTAGGTGGGTGATATCATCTGCAGAGGCAAGGCAGCCGATAGGGAATGAAGACAGAGTGCGCAGTCACACAGCATGTTACCATCCCAAGGTGGGCGTACAGTAACACGGTAGTGCTGCACTTGGGAATACCAACTAACTACGGAGCACAACATCACGACATGGATACGGGATGCACCACAGACAGTATACCCTATGAGAGGGCATCTGGCGTGCATGATGTAGGCAGCCATTGTGGCATACCAACCACATATGACTGACCTGGACGGTCACCATGGCTATGCAGGATGTCATTGGCCATGGCTACACGCCTAGTAGCAGACATCGGTGCCGACTATAGAGTGTACCCCCGAATGGCGTACTGGCCATGCCCTCACACCTAGCGGTCGTGAAGGGGTAACATACATGCACATGGGGTATCATCACAGATGGGCGTGGTGTGCACTGTACTGTGTGTCCATCTACACAGCTGCTTACTGGGCATGCTCAGACACATAGAATCTGCACAGTGCAGACATGCATACACATGGGGTGAAATCATGGAAGGCAGATTGTGGACCGTCGTGTGTGTCCACCCACACAACAGCAACCCGGCCATGCCACAGACTTGGCGGTTGCGAAGGGGAAACGGACATGCACACGGGGTATCAACGCAGACGGGCGAGGTGTGCACTGTACTGTGTGTCCATCTACACAGCTGCTTACTGGGCATGCTCAGACACTTAGAATCTGCACAGTGCAGACATGCATACACATGGGGTGAAATCATGGAAGGCAGATTGTGGACCGTCGTGTGTGTCCACCCACACAACAGCAACCCGGCCATGCCACAGACGTGGCGGTTGCGAAGGGGAAATGGACATGCACACGGGGTATCAACGCAGACGGGCGCGGTGTGCACTGTACTGTGTGTCCATCTACACAGCTGCTTACTGGGCATGCTCAGACACTTAGAATCTGCACAGTGCAGACATGCATACAAATGGGGTGAAATCATGGAAGGCAGATTTTGGACCGTCGTGTGTGTCCACCCACACAACAGCAACCCGGCCATGCCACAGACATGGCGGTTGCGAAGGGGAAACAGACATGTACACGGGGTATCAACGCAGATGGGCGCGGTGTGTACTGTACTGTGTGTCCATCTACACAGCTGCTTACTGGGCATGCTCAGACACTTAGAATCTGCACAGTGCAGACATGCATACACATGGGGTGAAATCATGGAAGGCAGATTGTGGACCATCGTGTGTGTCCACCCACACAACAGCAACCTGGCCGTGCCACAGACGTGGCGGTTGCGAAGGGGAAACAGACATGCACACGGGGTATCAACGCAGACGGGCGCGGTGTGCACTGTACTGTGTGTCCATCTACACAGCTGCTTACTGGGCATGCTCAGACACTTAGATTCTGCACAGTGCAGACATGCATACACATGGGGTGAAATCATGGAAGGCAGATTGCGGACCGTCGTGTGTGTCCACCCACACAACAGCAACCCGGGCATGCTCACACACTTAGTATGTGCTACGCGCCATCCGGCATGCAGACGGAGTGCGCACACCGCAAGTCACGGCCAGGTAAACCCGTACACACGCACAGGGTGGACACACATGCAGTTACACGTACACACACAGATGACAGCACAGGCGTCACGGGTGCAGGCTGAACATGTACACACTGCATTGAACACTGTAGCTGCCATGCCAGCACCATGTCATCGGTGCAGCAGTATGCCTCACGGTCCAGCAACAGCATGTGGCATATGTCCACAAGTCTATGTGGCGGTGTACGTCCGTCATGCAGAGTACACATGTACTATCAATGGTCCCACAGGTGTGATGTAGTCCACCCATATCGGTATACATGGACAGGCGTGCTCCACACATACCACGGGCCTGACACAGATATGATACATGACTGCAGCTGTACCACAGTGAAACAAAGTCCGGATATGTCATATATGTGATTGCCTGGCTGTGTGCATGGACTGCACACAGGACACATACGAAGCCTGTGATGTACCACATGAATAACACTGGCATACGCGGTAATACACACACGAATGGAAGGTGGACACATGTCTGTGGTATGCACCCCCTACAGGGTGTAGCGATGTTGACTGGGACACATACCTTTGTACAGTTTGCCTGTGACAGCTGTGATACCATACCACAGTCCATGTTCCATGTATGTCGACACACATGTCACAACGTAGCAATGCATACACACATGGCAACAGGGGATACATGTGACACGTGTACTGTGCATGGTGCAGCCATGCATGAGCTGTGTCCGATGTCCATAACACAGTTGCAACCCCCTACCACATGCATACCCATCATGGGGGCCGTCATATGGTGGCATAGTAACAGCACGCATGGCAGTATGTGTGTACACCATGTGTTTAAACACCTGTCCACATGCATGTGTGCAGGTACTGGTCACAGGTGTGTCACACACCATCCTACCCTGCCATGTGCATACAGTCTGCTATGTCGCCTTTACATGACAGCACTGCCATAATGCATACCCATCGGCCATGTGTCATCGACCATATGTCACATGGCCACTGTAGCCCCTACCACCACCCAAGTGCATATATTGGCACAGCTGCCAGATACAGTGGTGGTACGCAGGATGCACTACATACCGCTGCACGCCTGCACATATCCCATATAGCGGGTGTGGCATTCCTAGCACCAACATGTGTGCAGGAATGTGTGCCCATGTATGCCACAGATCAGGGGGACTATGTGCCACGTGCCACACATCACTGTACACCATGGTAGAGATCTGTACATACCTCAGTGTGGGGTGCATGGATGTGGATGGTGCAGTACATGCAACACGTCGTCCCTCCGTGTAGACATGTGTGTTCACCACCATGTCAGTGTGTCAACATGTGTGTATGTCTGCTGCCTGTTGTGAGGGTGTATGCAGATATAGTGTTGTGACTGGACACTAACCACACAGGGTGACCATCCCATACTGGTGCTGCATTGTACAGCCCTGTCAATGCCATACTTGTGAGCCTTACTGGCCATCTGTGCAAGACCGCCCCCTGTGACATGGCACGTGGGTGCATTGTATTGTGAGGGTGCTGACCACACAGGCAGGTGTCCCCATCTGCACACAATGGGGTGTGTGCCATAGTGGTGTATGCCCTGCGATTGTGGACATATTCTTGTACCGGTACAGCATCCAACTGCTGCACACTGTGCACCACACTGACAGGTGACACCTGCGGTCAGTTGCCAGCACACTGTGTATGACACCTGCAGAATGTCACCATACCTGTACTGTGTCATGCCATGTATGTGATGTCTCTGTCCACCGTAGCCTGTGGCACCGACCACAGGCGTCAGGTGCAGTATATGTGTGGACATGTGCGTCATGTACCGTGTAAGCAACGTTACACTATATCTGGCTCCGTGCTCCACAGGTTTGCATGTAGAACCTCTCTTCTTGCAATCTCAACTGTCTGTTCTCTATCACAAAAGCTCTGCACCTGCTCCCATAGTATTCCTACATAGGTAAAGTACATGTATACTAGATGGAGTACTACACTAGCCTAGAATCCCCTTGAGTACCCACTTCCCTATAGGTGCCTTCTGACCCAGTTACACAGCAAATGCATTCACGTTCTCTGGCATGTCGAAGGGTCAATTGCTAGAGACCTCTCCTGTTCAGATGGTGAATCTGGGCATCCTGGGCAATGTTACAGGTGCCTCATGGACACGGACAAGCCGCACCTCCCCCACTAAACATAATATATGTGAGAGATGCAACTATATAGCCAGACAGGGGGCTGAGCTCTCTCAAACCATGACTGGCAAGACCAAATGGGAGGGGAAGGACACCATGCACACCACAAACCCAGTGTCACATGTAATTATCACAAATGCTAAACAAACACATGAACACACTAAGACATACTTGGAGGCACTGTTAAAACATGTAACGAACCTAACGAGACCTCTGAAGCAGACACCCAAGCAACTGCCTCCACAAGACATAGGACATGCAACACATAGTTCTCAACGCCACTGTGCTAAACAGTCACAGCCCCAAAGGCCACACACAATGCCAGACACACTTGTAATGGGTGACGCCACAGTCAGACACACCGACGTCCCACCCACCAGACTGAACAAGGGAATGATCACAGTAGACTGCCTGTCGGGCGCTGGAATCTGCCACATAACACACGCACACAGGTCACTCCGCAGCATGTACAAGTATGACACGGTCATTGTCCATGCTGGTGTCAACGACCGGAGACATACCACCCTGGGATACATGAAAGGAGACATAGAGGGTCTCTCAGATTGTGTAGCCCAGGCCAGCATGTCCCTGACCCTGGGCAAAATCCCACCCTCATCATGTATGATGCCACTATACTGGCTCCAAATGATCACCCTTGATAATGTGACTGGTTACCGGTGTCAGTCTGAGGGGATCCAAATTCCTCTTGCCTGGGATGACATGCTTGGCACGCCATGCCCCTTCGCAAGGGATGGCTCGCACCTGTCGCCCCTGGTCTTCAAGAGTTCGGCTAAGGCTCCTGCCACCCCCACAGTGCCCACTGCAGGCAAGGCTGGAATGATAAACCTACCACCCTAGACTACATACCTGGAGAAAAGAAAGGGTAATACTGCTCAGTGCCAGTAGTCTACGCCCAAGCTGCATGCCCTCAAATGCCCTCCTCAGTATGGAGGACATCAATGTCAGTGCTGTGACTGAAACATTGTTCAGGGCTCCTGAGAGCACCCCAGCACTATCAGGTCATACCTCATATCATGCGTTCAGGACCATAACCCGGACCGAACACAGAAGGAGGGGGAGTCTCCATTGCCATGAAGGATACCCACACCTCCAGGTTGGCAGAAATGCACATAGCAGCAGGGACCATCCAGGTGCAATTAACCATGGGTAGGACTGCCCTACAGTTTGTTGCATGCTACAGACCACCCTCCCAAACCCAGGATACCCGCACAGCCTTCCTGAAGACACTGGGGAGTATGAATGCTCTCACAACACCATCATATTGGGTGACATCAACCATCCATACATAGACCGGGAACATTACCCAGGACACAACACCCTACACCAAAGGTTCCAGGTGTTCATACACCCGAATGCTGTGGAACAACCATGCACCATACCCACAAGGGGAGGAACTATACTAGTCCTGATCATCACACATGGGGACGACATGTTCCACACAGGATGTACATCCCTAAACGGTGAGGTCAGACCATATAGTGAACTCACTGGAGATCCGCATCCTGCACCCACCACCGGCAAGGGAGACCACAGTGAAGACCTCTCCACAGCGAACTCCACATGTCATACGACTGGTGTGGTACCCTACAAGGCCTCCATGCCAGTGGTAAACACAGGCCACGCTGCTGAAACCCTTACAAATGCCTTCTATGAGCACCCCCAGGAATATCTGGATCAAGCGATCCCTGATAACATCAGGACCTTGTCCACCAAAGGCAGGCACATGGTCTGGTGGACCCCAGCCATTAACAAACCGTACAACAAGAGGTGAAAGCTACTACATGACAGAGCAATATCACTACCAGGGAAGGCATCACTGATTAATACTGGCGTTAACATGTGATCACTCATACAATCATCCAAGGCCGCCTGTGGGACTGGACTTGCAAAGGACACATAAGACAACCATAAGGCCTTCCTTAGCTATGGTAGGAACATGGGTGGAAGCACACAGTTATGCTCGGAATTAGTCCAGAATGGTACAATGATCACTGAACCCACAGACATTGCCAACAAACTGGCAGACAGGTTCCGTGCATACATCTACCCCCCCCCAAGAGGGGACGTATCTATCCCACCAGAGTCTAGCCTCCCAAACATCTCGAATGCCCAGGTGAGAGCTGATATCTGTAAAGCAGTGAACACAGCATCAATGGGACCAGATGGTGTCCCCGGCTGTGTGCTACACAACCTCAATGAGGGCCTCACCCCGCACATAAGGCTGCTGTTTAATCTTAGCCTTACTACAGGCTACGTACCCGATGGATGGCATACGGCAACTGTGGTCCCACTCCACCAAGGTAGTGCTCCTATGGACTCTGTACATCCCTGCCCTATAAGCTTGACAAGCCTTGTCTGCAAAGCTATGGAGGGGTCCATAATGGAGCCCATAAATAAAGACATTGGGGAACGACAAATACTGGAACATACCCACATCGGCTTAGTCAAGGGCAGATCCTGCCTCCCAAACCTGGTCGACCTGTTTGGAGGAGTCACTAAGGCCATTGATGGGGGTACATCGGTTTGCACAGACTACCGTGACCTGGCGACAGCGTTTGAACCACACTCCACGTGGGCATCATAGAAAGGCTCACCAGCGTAGATGTAGAGACATATGTCACACAATGGTTTGCCAACCGGATGGAGGTCAAAATCCACAGGGTTAGTGTTCCTGGTGCCATGTCAGACTCCAAGCTGGTCCCGAGTGGTGGCCCACAGGGCTCAGTCCTGGGCCCCCTCCTGTTCGGCATTCAACTTTCTGACGTGCATGCAAACATAGGGGGATTGTGGCAGACAAGGTATGCAGATGACTGCAAACCGGCCACCATACTTAACACCCCATCAGACACGGACATCCACCTGAGGACTCATAGAAATGGATACCTGGTGCCAGAGCCATGGCCTGAAGCTACATGCCAGGGAAGGTATAGACCTACCCTTTGGGAAAGACATGTTCACCCTGAATTACCACATAGGTGGTTATCCATTAAACATGGTGGACGTGATCAGGGACAAGGGTACCAAACCTGTCGGTAACCTCTCTTGACACTCACATTGCCAATGTGGTTGGGAAGACATTCCACTGTGCCCACCTGGTCATGAAGGGATTCACATCCACATCAGGGGAGGTCATTGTACCCCTGTACTCTTCACGCATCAGACCAATGATTGGGTACAACGCCACATTTGGAATGTACCTAACCTGACACCTGCAGCACTCGGAAGGACCTCAAACGTTCCACAACACAGGGATAAAGGTGCTGAAACATATGTCACATGCTGCCCGACTGAGGGGACTCCGGCTGTATACCTTCTCATACCGTCTGCTCCGAGGTGATCTGTGCCTGACATACACGGCCATGTCCGACCTGGGTGTCATGGACATGTTCCACCACCTAGGATCCAAACAACCACGGGCACAGGAGCAACTGACAGAAACCTCAACATGGACATAAATAGGATGTGCTGGAGGGACAGGTTCATCGCCCAGAGACTCCCTACACCATGGAACAGATTCCCAGCCCTTGTGAAGCAGAGCCCCTCATTGACTCTGTCCAGGAGTAATCCTGATGTGTGGATGGGAGATCGTAGGTATGCCCCAGGCATCATCTCTGTGTCACTGCTGGACAGAGGGACAGCAGACCAATGGATATAGTATCCTCATCCTAAGGGGTGGTGAAAGCCACACACACTCTGGCTAGGCTTACACATGCCGTAGGACGCATAGCCTGGTATGTACCGATGCACCTATGTAGGTGTCCAGGCAGGTTGCGGGTACCTGTGGTATGCTGATATTGCCAGATGTGCCTGTGGGTAACCCACAGCTACATGTGGGGGACTGATAACAGTGCTCCCAGTAGGCACATGCAAGTACACCATATGAGGCATACAGGTTAACAGAACCAACATGGTGCTACACATGTAACCGTCACACATACCGTGTACACAGCTCAATGTATGCTGCACCTGCACTACATGGTATGTCTGCTGCATGATGACAGTACACAACCCATGTCACATACACACCTGTCACTTGTCATACACAACCACTGCAACATACACATCACACACTATGCGTACACAGGTATCACATACACCTCTCACTATCTTGTCCACCCTGTGCATCAGAATATATTTGCATAACTGTGCACCGATGGTGTGGATGACAGTGATGCGGCAGAGGCTTCATCATATGCACAGGGTGATGTGTGCCAGGGGCATAGGCTGTACCAATGGATGACATCATGTGTGTGTGTAAGGGCCTGTGCATTTACTGGGCATGACTGTGCAGAATGCATGTGGATGTGTTGGAGCCCTACAGTTGTGTCTGCTGTGTGTGGGTATGTGTGTACACAGTTCAGCCATCTGTGATGCCTACATGGGGTATACTTGGCAGCCCCAGACTGTACAGTGCAGGTTGTATGGCTCACTGTGTCCGTCTGCGGCCACGTGACCCGTGCCTGCCTGGGGTCGCATGGGCACTACCGGGTAGAGGTGTGGAGTGGCCACTCTCCAATGACACATGTCCGCTGGAACCATGTCCACGCTGGGACCAGCCAGGGCCATGTCCACGTGGCCTGCTGTGTCCTGGTGTGGTTGGTGTAGCACCAGCTGCACTGCTGCTGCTACCAGCACTGTGTGAGTGGGCATGAGAGGTGGCACGCACATGTCGACCTACACTAGGTGGTGTTGCTGGCCTACGGCCACGTGTCCTACGCCTCACCCCTACCAGGTGTTCCAGCACAGACAGCTCACGCTCGCGGATTGACATGCCTCGGTCGAGGATTCCAACCATCTCACCTAATCGCCTATCCAGAACATTAGCAATCTGCTGTTGAGCATTTGCCAATGACTGGATGTTCTCATTTAGGGAATGGATTGCGGCCCTCTGCAGCCTCTGCCCTTCTTGGTTCTGTCGTTCAGCATGTGGCTGTGCCGCCATTACAGTCTGGAGCATGTGTCTGGTGATACCAGCTGCTGCACCCTGTACAGCAGGTGCATGTCTGCCAGAGGTCCTCCTACGAGCAGCACCAGCCACATGCCTGTGTGGCACATCACCAGTCATTACACTGGCAACATGGTGTGTACCCGCACCTTCTGTTGCCACCACACATTCCTGCTCAATGCCAACAGACACTGACTGTCCTTCTTCTATGGGCAACGGTGATGTGGTATGTGTCGGCATCAGAACCGTGTGCGGAGATGAAGGGGACATAGGTGGGATGGTAGCCAATGGCACAGCTTCTGCCCCTGACAACCCTGCCTGTGCCTCATGCATATGGTCATCACCGCTAGTATCTGTGGGGACACTAGCATCAGATGGACCGCAGGAGGGGAACGCACCTACACCACCTGTGAGTACAAAGACATACTGTAAGATACATTACACATACGCAGACACACACACACACGCAGACACACACACAGACACACACACACACACACACACACACACACACACACACACACGCACGCAGACACACACATGCAGACACACACACATGCTGACACACACACGCAGACACATCATGCATGTGATATTGCAGATGGCATGCAGCATTCCCACACCACAGCTCAGTGAATGCAGGCCAGACATTAATAGTGGTAGTATGCATACTGCCCTGGGGTGCACACTACATCAAGCAGGTGTCATTTCAGTAGGCATGCAATACACACATTCATGGTAGTTTGCATGCATCACCGTGATACACCATGTGGCCACAGGCAGGTTAACAGTACACATGGCTGGCGTCACTTTGACATGTACTCTGCCAACATGTGCAATAACATGTGGACATGTGACAATGGTGTCCCACCACATGCACCGCATCATACTGGACATCACAGTGCAGTGTTATGTGTACAAGCTACAGATAGAATGCATGTGTAACAAAGATGTCTGTGCAGGTGTGGTTGGTGTGAGCCGCGTACATAGCTATACAGTGGGGAGTACAGGCACTGTGCCACTGCATGGCAGCAGGACACAGGTATGTTTCTGTGCGATGCATAACATGGACGCATTTCATTGCCATGTCTGCAACACAGTCATGCTGTTCCACAGCACATATATGGTAGACATTGGTGGCACCTCCAGTGGCTGCAGACAGGCATTCCGGTTGTCTGGTGTACCACATCAAATGTACAGGTGGTCCACTACAGCTATGATCGCACTATGTGTGGACAATGTGCAACGGTGTCTATCCACTCCAGATGTACTGTGTGGCAACATGCCTGTAGGTATCACCCATGGCCATGTTTGACTGGGTCATGGACAATTGTGTGTGATGGGCATCATGTACCCATCCCTGTGGTGGCCCATGTGACATACACCCATACAAGTCTGAGGTGTCACAATCCAGAGGGCTATGCAGGCAGTGTGGATGTCTGCTATGTCGGGCATAGGTCATGTCATGGTGTGACAATATTGCAGACAGAACATCACGTGCGTGGGACATGTCATGTGCCATGTCACAACGTGTGCACACAATGCAGGGGCATATGTCACATTGGTAACACCTGTGTGCTGGCCAGATCACAGCTCACTATGTGGTACTGTGTGCGTACCACAAATGCCATTCCAATGCATACTACATATGCAGCCATTGTAGAACACCTCCACCATTGTATGCATAGCTGACTGCACATATCACACCGACGGGTTCTGTGGTTTCATGCCAGTGTATACTAACGGTTGTATCTACTGTACATGGGTGGCATGTGTGTCAGGTGGTGCAACCTGTATACCGTGACTGGAGCAGAACCCAGGTGTGCATGTCATACCTGGCCACATGGCGAATATCTATACACTGTAACATGCCTGTTACTAACAACAGTCTCACCTGCGACGGACCCATGGCTGTGCGACACGCCAGAGGTACCTGTATATGGGCGACACAACAGTATAAACATTATCCATGACTGTAGCCACAGTAAGCACTGTGCATGTCACATCATGTACCTGTGTGGTAGCATCTGTTATGCACATGTCTGCAAACACAACATAGCATACTGTAGTATGCGGCTTGTGTGGCCATATACCTGGCATGTGTTGGTACATTATGTGGTGTACTGTGACACCCACACCTACGTCAGTTATCATACACATATGCAAGACTGACTTACCAGGCAGCTCCAGGCTCGTTGGTTGGGAGACACCCACCTCCATGATGGCAGCGAGTGTTTCTGCATGATGTTCCCTGGGTGTCCCCAGACTGGCCAGGAGCTCCTCCATGTGTGTGAGTGGGTGCTGGGTCGGTGGCCCACCACCTGTTCCACCTTGTTCTCTGGTGATTGCGGCGGCACGCTGTTTCACGTGCCGTATTAGGTCCGTGCAGTGTCGGCGTATCTGCTGGTAGGTGCGGTTGTTGCCACCCATGTCGTTCACCCTCCTGCACATATCCTGCCACAGGTCATCCCGCTGCTGTGCTTGCTGTGGAACATGGCTGAATAGCAGGTCATGGTTGTCATGGAGCAACGGTATGATAACATCATCCTCCTGGCAGCTGAAGGCTGGCAGCCGTGAACGTGGCATTATCTGTAAGACATAATGATGGTGACAGGTCACATTTACACTGATGTACTGGCATACCGCTGGACATACATTGCTATGACATGTACGACATCTGCACAGTAATCTCTGTGATGCATCATGGCACTAACACAGCTGACGTGTTGCTGTCACACCGTTAAGCAGTGGGTATCATATCATATCTGTGTGTCAACTCATCACACTGTACACACACCATGTTGATGGTAACCTGCTGTGGACATGTGTACCTGCCTGCACCTGTGTTCATACCAGTTGGCACGTGTCCCAATGTGCACACAGTTCTACTGTTCACCTGGATGCTGTGTATATGTCACTAGGCATCATGGACGCAGCCATTATGGATGTCAGCGGTGGCACTGCACACATACACGTGGACACCTGTACATGCATGTGTTGTGCCATGTACATCTACACAGCACTGTACAGGTGTTGGACAACCTGCCACGGCTCACCTGTATTGCACATGTGATACACATGGGACATAGTGTAATCATATGACATTAGCAGGGATGGTCATACATAGCATGTGCGTGCGCACATTGTACATGCCAACACACAGCACCTGTGACACCACAAGGTGCATCAGTGCCACATTACTGCTATGGATGGTTGATAGTGCAAGTGCCATTTGGCCATCGCACTATGTATGACTGTGATAGCACGTGCAGCCTTGCTGGACAGAGCTGCATGATATGACAGGGTATGTCACATACATGGCACAGGGATGTGTCCCACCTGGGGGGTACTGATATTGGGAGAGTGGCTGTCCATTCCATATGTCATTGCTATGTCTATATGGACATTACACATGTCTATCATCATGGTGTGGACAATGGCCTTCTGCAAGGTAGGCAGCATGCTGCTTGGTGGGGGTGTGTATGGTGCATGCTGGTATCGCACATCCATGCATACACATTACCCCTGACAGGTGCTATGTGCTGTGATATTGTTCAACACAGTGCTGTATGTGCCCACACACTGATATCCCGTGCACATGGATGGTAGCCTGGCCTGACATGGGTACCACATATGTCTACATCCAGTGCCTGCTGCCACCGCCATGTCAGCAGGTGCACCACACAGCACCATCCCTCCCACAGGGACTGTGGTGTTTGGCACAGCATAGGTATCCATGTATGGGGACAGGGATGTTCACATATCGGGGGCACTGATGGTATCATCCATCGGACAATACACGTATGATGCACACCTCACACACCCAGCCCATTCAGTATGTTGTTCGCAACACTGACACAGCTATACTGCTAGGCCAGGGACATTCCCAGCCGTACATACACAGATGCATGAACATCTGTCTGTGGCATGGGCTACAATGATGGTGGGGTTCAACACATAACATGTTTGAGTGTGGCTGGCGCAGATGTTCTGTGCACGTGTCTACACGGTAAACCTGTTCTACAGTAGCCAGCGGTGATGTGCTGTGCACATGTCAATGCTGCACATTGTGTTGGTGTCTGTCTGTCAACAGGCCAGTGGTGGAACACACAGGGGTATTAGTGATTGAATATGCATGCCGCCCTGTACAGCTGTACTGCTAACATCTCAGGTGCTAATGTGTCATGGACATGCACACCTTACCCGGACAGGTGGTAGTGGGTTGCCACCCATACCCATCTCCTCTTGTGGGTTGCTATGATCCAACACCCTCTTTGTATTGTATGTTCAGGCTATGCACCTGTGTGGGACATGTGGGCATGCAATGCACTACTGCGTACCTTTGCACCCATTACACAACATGTCACACAGGTACACTGGCACCCATACACTTCACAGCTTGATGACGGTACAACAGGTGTTGTACACACGTAACACATATCCTGTGGGACATGGTCATATGTACAGGCATGTCCAACAGTCACGTACCACTGCTACCCCTATATGACAGATATGCAGTACATGTGGCGGTACAGCTACTGTCACATGTAGTCGTGCAATGCCCCCCTACCTACATGGCGTGGTACTGCCTGTGGGGGATATGCGTCTGCATCTATGCTGTGCCCATAGCTGACAGTTGTACATCGATATGTGCAACATACCTCATTTGGTGTTCTCATGGGTGCATGTTCAACATGGCTCCGCATTGTTTGTGTCTGTCACACAGTCATTGTTGTACATGGTTTACATGCCAGCCATGGGTTACTGTATGTGATTCCATGTACTTCATTGGGATACCATCATTATACATTATAACAGCGTATTCCAGCCATCACATAGCCTTCCTAGATGACACTGTTAGCCAGCCAGTAGTAGGTGTTCCGCCATCTGCACATAGGTCACACAGTACGAGGGCGGCTGACACCCATTCTGGGGACAGGGTGCTGACAGCTGTGGATGGGTGTGATGCTGTTGACAACCATGACTGCACCTGATGGTCACATCTGGATGGGTAACATTCACAACACACACCTACCTTCACGTAGTAACACATCATCTACAACAATGGACATTCCTGCCAGAACAATGTGTGCAGTATGTCTGTATGACCACTGTAGGCACCACTGGTGGCCCCCAGCATGGCAGCCAACAGCACCGGTGTATATCCCATGGAACCATGGGTTACACCATTCACAACACACCTGTCTCAGATGACCCTGTTGTGGATCACAGTGCAGTTCCACACATCATGTTACACTAGGCATCATGCACTGATATGTTGCGGACGTGTGAACAGCTGTGCAACTCAACATATGCACACATGACACATCACCTGGTACAACGTATCTGTTATACAACATGTTATTGTGACCACCCTGTGATGGCATTACACAGGCTACATGTACTGGGACATGTGATGGCTCACCGGTATATTCACCCTCTGGGTGTGTGTCTAGCCAAGTGTACAGTAGGCAGTGGTCTGAACACAGGGACACTGTACATTGACCTACTGTGTCACTGCAACTGTTGCCTATGCTCATACTGTACTTATACAGGCATGTGGTATCTGACCACTATGATAGTCCTGGTCGACCACACTGCTGTGGCACACATGACCTGCGGCCATCTGCCTGGGGTGTGGAGCACACATGTACATCTTCACATGCTATACTGCCTCTGTGGCGGTGTTACATGACTGTCTCCGGCAGGGCTGTAACAGGCAGGCACGGCATGGGGTCATGTGGGACAATGCTTGCACCTTCCACTGTGCTGCACACAAGCAAGGCACACACACTAGTGCACCACTCACATTTATCTGCAGTGACTGGGACCTGCCTCCATGCTCTGCGCAACATGCCTGCAAGTACAGATTGTACACGGATCGTACCTCCCAGGCACATACCTGGACTGCAACACACACAGGTGAGGGGATCCCACATCACACAGTGTTTTGCACACATCCAGGATATTTGCCGAACACAATGCATCATAGGTGCTCAATGTGCAGATACCCATGTTTGTGACTGCTAGACACATTGTAACACGCAACAGTGTTTACATTGTACACCACAGGTTACATGCTGTCTGTGTTGTTATACTGTACATTGGGCCTCAGACAGCTGATACTGCCATGTGCTGACAGCAACCCACACTTCCCTAGAATGGACACCCATGTACCTACACATGCCTGAGGCATGCACTCCACCCAGCTGGATGACACATTACACAACACATACCATACCTACACTACCCTCAGCATGCACAATACCTCCATGTGTCTGGTGTGTTAAACCTGGGGTTATCCCCCCTTTGGTGGATGAACACATATGCTTCACAGCCCTGCTAGCCACACCCTGGACACACACCCATCGCAGCATACACAGAACATGTGTACTACAGCCAGTACTACTGATGTCTGCTGACAGCAGTCGTTAATGGCATGACACCCCGGCAGATGGACAGTGTACATACATATGCTGACACATACCACAGTGCACTTCCGTAGCATGTACACAATGGTAGGGACCATGCTATTCCACACAGAGACATGGCGGTACTGACCTTTTCACAGACGCCACGGTGGTGGTCATGTTCCATGCACATCTGATGTATGGGCACATGTGCAGGCTGTTGCACGGTGGTGTATATTCACATGTGTGGGGTGCATCACTTGTCAGCCATGGTGGCTCCTCGTGGTCCATCACATGCTCCAAGGCTAGCTACCTACACATGATTGCCGCACATTGCAGTGTGGGGCCTCAGGCAGTGTGGTGGTATGTCTGTGTTGTTTGGCTACATCCACATTCAATGTCACATACAATAGTCACCCAGGCATTGCAGACCGGGATAATGTTGGCAACGTGCCAGGCGATGGTGTACTTACCAACAATACACACTCTCACTCAGTACAGGGTTGCAATCCATACATGGACATCGTAGTGTCCCTGTGGACACATACATGGTACTGACATGCACACGTTATGTCCTGGGACACTGGCCCAATGTCACCTTCCGATGTCCCTAGCTGTTATGTCCCGTCAACCTGTTTGGTATGTGTCTCCACACCAGCCCACTATATTCACTGCTAGCCTGTTGTCGGACATTGTGTACCTTGACCACCGCACAGCTGCATCTATTGCACTACCCATGGGTGGCACTGCATTGCACGTGTGGCACTGCATTCATACACCCATGACTGGACCGTTCTGTATGGCACTGGGGCACATCCTCACAAACGTGCTTCACGCACACATTGATGGCCTCCATGCCTTTCCTGGCACCCTTGTTGGGCTTCTGTGTGCCACAGCATGCCACATACACATGCTGGCCACCTGTCGTACCATTGCATGGGTGGTTGGGGTGGTACAGAGGGCAACAAATCAGACATTGTCCTCACATTGCCCTTCAGCACCATTCCACGTTCTGGTAATGGCAACGTACACATCCACCTGCACATCATACCCTGTGTCTCAGGATGTTAGGCTATATGACTCCTGGACAGGACACACAGTGGTGCAATCATATCATACTACCTACTACATGTCAGGTACATATGGCATTACACAGTCCTCAGTCATGGGGCCCCTCATGTTCACTATTGGCTTACATACACAACATGCTGTCACAGAGTACTGTCCATGCCTAGATATCCCACAGCTACATACCTGGCACCATTATAGCTCCACCAGCTCATACCGATAACGACTATACGGGTGTCAGTGTGGCAGATACATCATGTGGGTGTCATGGCATCAGGATGCATGACACATGGTGCATGCACATCACCTTTGCATAGAAACATTCACCCACTGACTATCACATGGATACTGGCCCCGTACATGCATATCACATTGTACATGGTTGCTGTATACACAAATGCCCCACACGGTCCTGTGGTTACCGTATTCCACTGTGGCATGGATACACTTCTGCAGGGCCACACCTATCTGTACTGTGTGTGATGCTGGTACATAGGTAGCCATTGTACCTGTGGCATACACACATCTACACACGGTCAAGGGTACAATACCACATTCATGGTGTACCTTCCACAACGGCTACAACTTTACATGGCACAGCATTGTCATACCACGATGTGTACCAGGCTCGGACAGTTTACATATGCGGCTGACAGACGGAAAACACATCTGTACACATCTGCATACCACATACACAGGGGTGTCTTCTGCTCTGACACGGACCATGTCCTCCGCATTACTGATGCATATACTCCTCATACATGACAATTGCAGTGGGCAGTGTGAACGGACCGCTCATGGATATGTGCACACATGCCACACTGCATGGGCTGGGCTTCTGTGTTACTTCCGCAGACACAACGCACACCATGCTGTGTAACATAGGTCCTGTGCACATCCCACAGGGACACACAGTGGCACTGTTCATGTGATAGCTCCCTTGCTGTTTGAGTGACACATAGTCATGGTACCACCACAGCAGCAGTACTGTGTAAACATGCAGTTGACACCCGCCTCTGTTGTTCACTGGACACTACCATGGGGAGGTGACACTACTGTGTACACTGCACATGTGTTTACACATGGACCTGCCAGGCCTCATTGTTGCCCACAATGCACCTTCTACAGATCGTTTGGACATGGTTACTTGGTGTTCCTTCCATTTCGGATGGCTATGATGCTACTACTTTGTCCCATACCTACAGGCCATATGTATCCTGTTATTGTACATACCAATAGGCAATACCTCCATTATGCATGATATGCCTGTGATACTGTGTATAATGTCTGTCATATCCACCATGACAGCTTTACATTACACATAGTTGACATAGTATCCCCTACTGCAAGGCATACGTGCACATCAGGTGCACATTACATATGACATCGACAGTATATGCCCATACACATGTGTGCTGTGACAGTATACATACATGTCCTATCCCCTGCTATGGCACTTCCTTGTTGGACATCCACTGCCAGCATCGGCGTGTGGTCTGGCATTGTTCTCTCTTATGCCCCCCTGTGGCAGCCCTTGTGGTGTCTCGGCTGTGTACATGATGTCCCACTGCTGTGCACACGGTTTCAACAGTCGTTGGTATGCTCAGCAGGATAGCACTACATAACCACCTTTCACCACTCTCTGCATTATGGACAAGTATCATTACTTACAAACACCATTCCCATACGGTACAGCTTCGTCATACACATCGTGCGTCACACACCCGTACATATCATGTGTTCTACATACCTTGTCAGTGTTTCATTCCATTTTTCATTCCGTGTATCGGTATTCCTATTTATTCCTCTTTCCATTGTACACTGCTGGTTCGGTATGAGCATACGGTTTGAATATCCTGGGAGTCATCCTTATATCCGTCGATACCTGCAACATGTGGGTTCTTCCCACCAATTGCTGTTCCTCAGTGTGTAATTGTGCGCATATCACCTGTGCATCTACTCCATTTGGACATTACGCGTCGTAACTGGGGTATGGTTGGATTCCTCACCTGGGCGTTGGCTATTTGCCCTACCTTCATGGAGATGGTCTGTATTGTGTTATGTTATGTGTAACTGCAGCCGCTATGTGTGGCGACAGGTACATTTCGCAGTGGTGTTAGCCGTGGATTGTGTGTGTTGGGTATGGTATTAGGTTCGACATGCGGGTGTCCCTGTCCTGACGGCATCTGTTGATGGCGTTTTGCATTCGGATGTGTAACATAGCTGTTGTATTCCTTTAAACAACGCATGCAAGTATGCATCCGCTGTTGATTGTGTTTCCCACGTGAGATGTTGCGGTTATGCAGATGTCATTGACTGCCTCTATGTTTGTGCTGCTATTACGGCTTGTATCCCTTTAATATGTACGATGGGGAATATCGGAAGTTGTAGGTGACGGATACGGGTTGTGGGCCTTGCATCTCTACATACACGGTATGGTTGTCTGTGTGCTCCATCCCTGCCTGGGGAGTTGACAGTTAATTGTCTGTTGGTCTGGGAGTGTAGGTTGTGTTGTTGTCATGTGGTGTTGGTATCGCCTGCGTGTGTGGTTCATGCATGTATTCCTCTGTCACATCTGTGGTATATCAGCGGTTGTTTGTACGTGACGACTATCCCTTGTCATTCTGTCCCAGATATTTACAGTGATTGTGGTCCTGTACTTGGGATGGCCTGTTTGCCAGTGGTTGCCACCTATTCAGGTGGGGATTGCTTGTTTGACACTTGTAGAACACACAGCGGTGTTTACGGGCTGATACGTGGCCACGGTCAGTAGCGTGGTAGCACATACGTATTTCCGCGGTACATACCTATTGCTGTGTGACTTTGCCGACGTATCGTTTTGCAATTAGCATATCGGTGTCATGCATACGGTCATGATTAGTACATACGTCCTTTCCATTTCCTGTGGGGTATATTCCTGTGCTACATTCTGGGACATTGTCACTTTGCATCGTTATACGTCGCCACACGCCTAGCCAGGGTGGGGCTCTCACTACTACTTTGGGACTACTGTTGTACATATGCCTGTGGCTAGTGTACTGTATGCCTACACATATTATTCCACTCTGCCTCTAACATGGCACCAACATACACATATTACAGAGACACACACATTACACTCGAACAGCGACACACATGGCACCCTCACCGCACACATACACATACTACGGCAGTCACGGGGATGGTTGCACACAGTACCTGTGTGGGCCGCATCACCGGCGGCGGTGTCTACCTCCCCCCTCATATCATCATAGTATTACCCACGCATGTACTGTTACTGTACTGTGACCTGGCGATCATTCCGACTCGCGGTTATGCATTTCGGTATGTTGCCCTTTCCATGGTTGGCGGTATCCTCTTCTGTTAAACCTCCCAGATGCTCAGGTTGTCGTTTCACTATGTATACTATGTACAGATATTGCGTGTTACATCTCTGTCACCTTACATCCCTCTGATTCCCTGTCTTACCTGTAGTACTTATATGTATATGTGTACATATATTTCTATATATGTAATGATATCTATCTACATATATGTATATGCACATATATACATGTTTATATGTATACACCTTGCGGCAAACGTGGCAGCATAGAGCAACGCTGTCTGCTGTAGGACCTGCGTATGGTTCAGGTGTTGGCGTTCCATGCTCCGCTGGCTGTTGGGTGTACAGTGTTTGGGTGCTGCCTATGTTGGAGTCACACATGGGGCCACCCATACGGTACACTTTACAGGTGGTCATGTTTGTGTGCCGTCCATTTCACTGTGTGTGCAGGTAGGGAGGTGTCAGTCCATGGGGCCTACACTGTCAGAGTATGTGCTATATGTTCCCTCTTTGCCAGGGCATAGGCATATTGGGTACGCCTCCGTCTGCCTACTGGGGCTGGCACAGTGTGTTCATGGTCCTGAACCCTCTGTGCCTGGACTGGCCTTGGCAGTTGTGGTGGGCTTTGTGGCCCTTCACCATTATGTCCCTGCAGCAGCTGCTTCCGCAGAATCATATTATGTAGCATGGCACATACTATGAATATGTGGGCACATGTGCCTGGAGAGTACTGCAGGGCTCCACCAGATGTATCCAAGCACCAGAACCATGATTTCAGCATCCCAAACACACGCTCTATGATTATTCTGGTTTGTGCGTGTGCCTCATTATGGCGTTCTTGCATGTGTGTGTGTGCATTTCTGATGGGAGTCATCATCCACGGCTCCAGTGCATAGCCAGCATCCCCCACAAGGTGGCCTTGTGGGATGTCCCCCCTGGCGAAAACCTGGTACAGCTGTGAGGCATGCCAGATATGGGAGTCGTGGTAGCTTCCAGGGCTGCCAGCACACACATCCATGATAATGCCCTGCGCATTGCACACGACCTGGCAATTGATGGAGGGGAATCCCTTGCGGTTTATGTAGCGTCTACCCTGCTACCCAGGTGGTGACTTTATTTGTATGTGCGTACAGTCTATCGCACCTAGTACCTCTGGGTATTGTGCCACACGGTGGAAGTGGCACATATTGCTAGCCAACTCCTCCTGAGATCTGGGGAAGTATATATGCTCATTGGCATGTGGTAACATGGCATCCAGAAACTGGTGTAGTACCCTGGATGCTGATGCCTGTGAGATGCCCATTATATCCCCGGTTGGCCTTTGAAAGGTACCTGTGGCCAGTATTCGCAAGCTTACACATACCTTTGTGTCCACTGGGATGGGCTCCCCTCTGTTGTTTCTTGTTCTCAGGTGTGGCCGGCACAGCTCCACTATTTGCTGTAACGTGTCCCTATCCACCCTGTAACGCTCTACTATCTCCAGGTCTTGTAGCCCCTGGTAGGTTACCCTTGGTCTGAACACTCTCCTTCTCCTCTGAGGCCTACGGTAGTTGTCGGCACCCTCCTCCACAACACCGTCTGTCTCTAACACATGCTGATGGATCATGGCCACGGCAGCACCCAACATGTACATTTTAAAAGTTCCCCATGTGTTTACACCTATGTTGCAGCGTTCGGGAATACACGGCTGTGTGTTGTGTGCATTCACACTTTATACTGTTGTGCTGTACACCAGGTGATGTCATAGGGTGTGTCTGTGCAGCCGTATCTGGGGATTATCTTCCGTGTTTTACCGTTGGCACTGCAACGCTGTTGCCTTTGGTGTTGCATTACTCTTGCCTGCGATGGATTACCTTTCAAACTTCCCTTACTGTTTCTGCACGTTGCACCTACTATTTCCTGGCATGCATCCTGCAGAGCCCTGTCATGTGTAGTTTCTGGGACATGGCATATCGTGCGTTTTGTGTGCCGCCGCCGTTATGCTGCCTGTCTGCTTGGCTCTGCTGTGTCAGGTCTTCACTCTTTGCAATCTGCTACCTCCCCTACTTTCTTTGCATTCATATGCCTCCCCTATCCCGTTTTGCAGGTTTCTGCATGCAGAGTTGTCAGCTGCCGCTGATTGGCCTTCGTAGGTTGATTAGTGTTGATTGCTCATTACTACTCCAATTACACTGCTTCCACATTTCCTCATATTCTCAACATCACCTTCCTGTTTCCGATGTTATTTGCGGGCGGCGCCACATGACTGGGTTAAGGGAATGTAGTCATCCTCGTGCACATGCACCTCTGCGCGCATTGTGTGCTCTCAGCTCAACTATTTCCCCACACGCCGGTCCTGCAGCTGTGATGTGCAATGTACAGCCCAGGTTTGCTGAGCTCCAATGTGCTTCCTCCTACAGTGGCACACCCCTCTGCAGGTGACATGTATTCCCTCTGAGCCACTCCTCGGTGTATTACCACTGCGCCGTTTGGTACAGCCTTACGCCGGTGGGGGTTTTGCGATTCAGTATTATCTGCCTAATTTGCATGGCATTGACTACTAATTCATAGTTACCACGCCGAACACTGCCGCGAGTCCTTGGCAACCCTTGCACCGTGGTTGTGGCTTTCCATGCATACCACTGTGTATTGTGGCTGTAAAGCTGATGTGTATTACACTGCTGTTTTATAACATTGTCATATTATTTCATTGTTTTGCACCTTCCGCAGACATGTCCTGGGGTTCTGCTGTGTGTTTCTGTGGACATACCATTTATGTTATTATTTACATGTTGTGCATGTTTTCTTTTGACATTCTCTGTGTCTTTCGCCATTGGCATATGGCAACAGTGTGATACCTGACGCTGACAGCCTTCCGTTACTCCTATGTTATGTTTGGGAAAATGTAAACCATTTTTTTTTGGTTTACATTGCCGTAGCCTTATGCTACGCCTGCGCCACTTCGTGGATCGCTATATGCCTTCATTTGCATGGTGCAACACCACACATGGGGTGTTTAGCATACCTACGTCAGAGGCGGTGAGGATCTGGTGCACGCCAGTAGTGCACGGGGGATTGGATCATACCTGAATCGCTCGGCGGCCATATTTGGCGTTGTAACGTCTACGCTATGCGTGCGCCTGGCGCAAGGTTCATGAATCCCGGGGATACACATGACAACATTAAAAGGGTACTAACACTAACTGATTATTTAAACAGAGAAAATCTAGGGCCGGATTCACAAAACCTCTGTGTAAGACTTAATATGTCTTACTTGGATGCTGCAGTTAAACGGTATGACGTCAGCATGCCATGCATATTCATGAGGGCATGCTGAATCATACCCTAGGCTAACACGTTCAGTGTAGGAAAGTAGGGGGCATGTCCGAATGCCAAGTACTGTAAAGAGACACGCCCCCAGAAGAGTCAGAGGCCTGAAAATAAACACCCACGAGCGAGTCCTTAGAAATGTCAAAGAACACAACACCACACATCCCCACAGACTAAACCCTACTGAAAATGTGTAAAACGTAAAAATAGCAGTTTAATTTTTTTTTTATAATTTCAAAAATGTTTGCCCACATTTGCACTCGTTTGCACAGGTATGCCCTTCACTCAGCCACAGTTAGCAGACATTGAAAAGCATATAAGATCTACATATGCAAATTAAGCCAAGTAGCAATAGCGTAGCGGTAGAGACGTTGGCCAAAGAGGAGGTAGTCACGGTTCGAGCCCCCACAACATCATTCACCATTTTTATTTAAATAAGTATGAAACAATCCCCTGATATATATATATATATATATATATATATATATATATATATATATATATATATAAAACTATAATTTAAGTAAAATGTAATGAAATGGGCCATGTATTTGTGAAGAAATCCGACAGAATAATTTATAAAGAAAAGGATTATAATTGCCTATAGCTGAGCAATGCTTTAGCAAGCTGAATATGAGTGCCCGTAGGTGAGCAGTGCTTTAACAAGCTGCATATGAGTGCCCGGAGGTGAGCAGCGCTTTAACAAGCTTAATATGAGTGCCTGGAGGTGAGCATCACTTTAACAAGCTTAATATGAGTGCCCATAGCTCAGCAGTGCTTCACCCAGCGTAATATGAGTGCTCAAAGCTAAATAACGTCTTACCCAGCGTGAGCTATTTGCGCGGAGCTGCGCAGAGCGCCAACCAGCTTACCAGCGGGCAACATTGGGCAAGCTGTATCAAAGCCACCTTTACACAGACACACCTCCTAGCCTGTCTAGACAGTAGTAAAATAAAAAAAGCAATGCCAAGGGTCGAACCCAGGATACTGTGCACCATAGTCAAAGTACTGAACCACTAAGCCATGACAGTTGTACTGAGAAATACAGTATTAGCATATATATAGGAATGAATGAAAATAGAACCATGACAAAGCAGGTTTGCTTTAAGCTGATAAATATCCAAAATGGCCAATCACAGATAAGTGCGGGAAAACCGGCATTTATAAGCCCCATAGGCAGGAATACACACCATAACTGATTGTGGTACCGATTTACAGTCAGGTTGGCAGGTGCAGGAGAGGGAAATCGCTTTAGGGCACAAAGGTGGGTTGTTGAGGAGTCAAAATATATGGTTTGGCTCCTAGTCCATGATCATGAAGCACAACTCATGCAAGGCCAGGTTCAATGGGGAGCATATAAGGCAGAGGTGTGGAACCGGTTGGCACATCATCTCAGCAGTGCCACAGGCATTCCGAGGACTGGTGAACAGGTCTGTCACCACCATGCAGACCTGAAGTGATGTAAGGAGGACTAACTGAACCGTTGGATCCAGGAGGCCCGCCAAATGCCCAATGCCCCACTACTGAGTAAGTATCCAAGTAATTATGTATGTAAGAAATGCTATCCTAGCCTATAGTACGGAGAGGTATGTTCCAATATTCCTTCATTTATATTACAGCTGCAGGTGTTCGTTCCACGAATTGGCGAGCCTATGCTGATAGGCTGCTGAGGTTGTGCCACCAGGCAGGTTAGTAATTATTTAGCTGGTATTGTTATAGAATATAAGCGAGACAGATTGTAAAAGAGTTCAGTGTTGTAACCCAGTAATAAAGGTGAGATAAGCCTAGAATAAAGATTCTGCTAGTATTGTAAGATTAGATAAGTGATGCAGCCTGGAAAAGAGTGTATTGCAATCCAGCAATAAAGATTAAACAAGTCTCAAATAGCGTTTCCACCTGTATTGTAATATCAGATAACTGCTTCAGCCTGAAAATGAGTGGTAATCAATCAAGAAAGGATAGACAAGTGTCAAATATATCCTTGTAAATTCTGCCATATGAAATAAGTGAGTCAGCTGGAAAGGATTGTTGTAACCCAGTAATAAATGTTAATAAAGCCTAGAATTAAGTACCATTCTGAAATGTAATTATAAAATAAGTGAGAGAGTGTGAGAGAGACAGTTTGAAGCTACCAAGAAAGCTGTAATAAGTCTGGAATAAAGGTATACTGCAGTCACTACATAATGAAATGAATGAGACCACCACAACCAAAGAGTGTAATGTCTTAAATAAAGTACAGAACTTGGACTGTGTCCGTCCCACAATTTGGATATGTTGCTGTACCCTTGCATTATGGAGATAGTATGGTTGTATGAAATGCTGAACATCCACAGTTGTCTAGACCCATATAAATCAAATGTAGCAGGATGCTGCACCTGAACACAGCCAGATATGAACATATATGAATAAAAATGGAATGTATCTTAATGTAGCAGTAACATCCCCATCACCAACATTCCTAAGGTTACATACAGGAAACTGTACTAATACATGTAGGGGATACATATCTGCATCTACTAGGAATGTACAGTATATGTATAGGTAGTGTAAGTTGTTAATGTAATATTTCTCCACCCTACCCTATTTTCACAAATTATGCCATTCCACACCAAACTGGGTATGTGTATTCACAATTAATTCCCATGGACATTTGTCCTGTTGGTTCATACATATCTGCATGTACGTTGATGCATGTGCCCTGTTCACATATCCAAACCTGATGGCCTGTTGCCACCAATCAACCCTGCATGCTGTTGGAATGTGCACTGTTGTTCTAAATATGCATGTGTTATGCTTGCTGCTCAATGTTCGGAATTCATGGGTGTTTGGTTAATGGGAATACTGATGCATGCTGTTACAACTAATTTTGAATGGTGCTGTTTGTTACTAACCCAAAATGCCATAAAATACTGCTAAACATAGGACAACAGGGAAGGCGGGTTCCAGCGGACCTACCTCTCCCACCTCAGCTGGCAAGTGCACCTGGCACCAGTGCCCAGGCTGGGACCTCCTTCTCCGGTGGCTCTGTGCCACCATCGGGTGGAAGCACTGCAGGGGATGGGGCTCGTCCCCCCCTCTGCAAGCGTGGCTGAAGGAGAGCCTCCACTCACCCTCCATAGGATCCGGTCTGTGGTGTGTAGTGAGATCAGGCGTTCTGTGACTGATCCCCTACGCCAGCTCGAGGCGAGAGTGGCACAACTCACGGGTGTGCCTGCCCATCCTATCCAGCCACCAGCACAGCCCCGGCCTGGGCTGTGAAGGTGCAGTGGTAACTGCCCATGGGTGGGGATCTCAGTTCCACTGTTGCCATCTGTGGGCTCATGGGCTTGCGATATCCAAACATTCATCCCCGTCAATTGTGTTTAGCTCCCACATGTGTCATACTCCGCCCCTGTATGCATCTTGTTTGTCTTGTCTGTTAACCTCCCTAACCTACCTCCCCAAATATACCTACTTCCTGTACCTCATATTCCATTCTCACCTGAAAAAAAAATAAAAAAGGGCACTCTGTTCCCACAAAAAAATTACGCCCCATACATAGCTGCCCAATTCGCACACATGTCCGCTAGACATGTAAACTGATAATTCTAATTGGCAGTACAACATATTTTGTTGTCCTCACCCCTCTCTCAGGGGTGGAAGGTTTCAAATTTCAAACCAAATTTCAAACATATGCACAGCTGTTGCTCATAAAGAAATGGGCAGCTATGGACCTTACCTACACCCATCCTGCACATCCCGAGCTGGTTTCCCCTACTGTCTTTCCCTCTTTGTGCCCCCTTTTTCACCACTTTCCTATTTCCCCATTTTATTTTCTTTAAAAGAAATTAGCGTGGGTGTTAGCGGAAGTAAGCACTTTTAAGCAGTAGTCAGCGGGTGTGCGATTGTGTGCGCTTAGCTAAGCATAGATAAGCTTAGCTAAGCGTCGTGCAAACTCATGCAAACCAGCTTACAACTGCTTAAAAGTGTCTTAGTCACTCTGTATGACAAGGCCTGTAGTCTGCTCATCAGCAAAATAAAATACCCCTGTCAGTCACGAACCCCGGACCTTGGAAACACTAGTCTGCATGAATTACCACTGAGACACAGCAGATATACAAGAACTTGGTGCTGAAAGAAATATATCATGAAATACAAGGAGTGAATGTAAAGGGAAAATAGGAAGGCCATTACACAAAACTTGTTCTGTGTATCTTTACTGGCAATTCTTGTGGCATTGCTTTACATTAGTGTGAGAAGAGAAACAGCCATGCTAGTAGGTAATAATGTTACAGTAGCACCTTACAAACCCCACACAGTATCAGAGCAGGATAAACACTGCCATATTTGAATAGGTAAGAGGCCAGACCTCCCAACTGTGATTTACAGGGATGTCCCTGATTTGCAAGCAACTGTTACCTGTGCCCCACTGACTCCCTGTGAAATGTACTAACAGTAGGCAGAAAGGTGGGGAATCCCACGTAATGGTAACTGTCAATAAGTTAAAGTAGACACTACTTGCATGTCAGAAATGGTGTAGTAATACATATGCTCAAAATACCCCACAGTCACAACTGCAGAGTATCTGAAATATATCACGGGTGTATCCCACTGATATGTACCTTTCCCTGAGGCTGGTCAAATATATACCAGAGAGTATCTGAGGGCTGCAAGTGTCAGAAACACACAGGCATATCAGCCTGTCTGCTGTTACATACTCTGCGAATAGCTGTAGAATTACTTCCACAAGCATGCCCTTATGTAGGAGTACAACACAGAAATATCAAAGGATGTAGCCATCTAACATACTAATGACAGTATAGCAGTTCACAAGCACTGCATGTGCCTGATATTCATAATTGTTAGTACAATATACTTAGTTGTCCTCACCCCTCTCTCAGGGGTGGAAGGTTTCAAATGTCACAGCAAATGTCAAACATATATACAGCTATTGCAGTTAAAGAAATGTGCAGCTATGGACCTTCCCTACACCCAGCCTGCACATCCCTAGCTGGTGTCCCACTGACTTCCTGCTTCCTGCTTACAACTGTTTAAAAGTGCCTTATTTACTCTGTATGACAAGGCCCTAGTACTGCTCAGCAGCAAAATAAAATACCCCTGTAAGCGTCAAACCCCAGACCTTGGGCTCACCAGACTGCATGAAGTGCCACCAAGCCACAGCAAACATATAAGAACTTAGTGCAGAAAGAAATATATCATGCATTACAAGGAGTGAATGTAAATGGAAAATAGGAAAGCCATAGTAACACATTCCAGTAAAGACAAATATCAGGCATTCAAGGAGTGAATGTAAAGGGAAAATACAAAAGCCATAGCAACACATTGCAAGAACTACTGTTGTATGCCAGTTAATCCTGAAATCCCACAGGTAAGTACATACTCCCATGTAAACAGTGTTAGCATTAGCAGGTGTGAGATAACATACACAATGAGAAGAGTGAATTGGAAGAAGCAACAGTCAGGTTTCAGTACAACATGCATTTCAGTGGCTACAACACAGCGTTAGATATGAGAGATATACCAACCTTCTGAATTACACAACAGTGTCCACAGCAAACCAGCATGGTCCCCACCTTGCAAAACTTAAAGGCCTACGCCTACCTAACCTATCATTTTATAGCAGTGTCCTGAAATCACAGTGAGAACTGCAATCACCACACAGCAGGCTGCATGCAATTACTAAATGCTGGCCACCAATTGGTGCAGAGGCCATCACATGCACATGTGCAGATACCTACAAAAGCAGCCTGTACTGCCAGTCCACACATGCAATAATATCATTGCAGCAACTGGAGGGAGAGAGAGAGAGAGAGAGAGAGAGATAGATAGATAGAGATAGAGACAGAGACAGAGACCAAAAAAAAAATAAAAAGCAAACCAGCCAGCAAGCCAGCAGAAAAAAGCTGTCAGAGACAAAGGTAATGTAAACTACATAATCTAATAATCTACATACTGTGAACCCTCCATATGCGTTAGCAGTCTGTATCTATATGTATATGCAGATGTGCATAGGGCAAGGGACATGCTGCAACTGTTAGTGAAGGCTGGACATAGTATGTAGTTGAAGGTTGCTATGTGCACATATCAATGTAGGTTGTAGTGTGTGGCATTGAAAACAGCATGCAGTGCAGGTATGTCATGTGGTGGTGAACTTCTGTGGGCCTGAGCCAGTGAGGCCTGCTACAGCTATACGGCCTGAGGACAGCATAATGCATTATGCACAACACTGTGCAATATCATTACAGAATGGTATGTTTCACAGCTGTTTCAGAAGTGATATTCCCAACATGAAAGGTGGGCAGTCTATGTGCCTACATGTGCATGTATATGTACAGCAATGGATGTTTAGAAGTGTGTGTGTGTGTGTGTGTGTGTGTGTGTGTGTGTGTGGATATATATATATATATATCTATATATATATATATATATATATATATATATATATATATATATATATATCTACATATCTATATATATATATAAATATATATATATATATATATGTACATAGATAGAGAGGTATGTACAGATAGATAGAGATATATAGATAGATAGATAGATAGATAGAATATGTATATACATAATATAATAGATACATACATATATACAGATAGATATGAATGTCTATAGATATGTGTATATATATATATATATATATATATATATATATGTATATATATATATATATATATGTATATATCGATATATATATATATATATATATATATATATATATATATCTATACACATATATGTAGATATGTATATATATTTACATATATATATATATATATATATATATATATATATATATGTATATATATATATATATATATATATATATATATATATATATATAAATATATATATTTATATGTAAATGTATATGTATATATATATATATATATATATATATATAAATAGAGAGTGAGAGAGGGGGACATGGGGGCAGATGTACTGCAACAGGTGCCTGGTGACCAAGGCATGGACTGAACACCAGTGTTGATACTGCTGTACCATACCCCATTCCAAAACATGTTACCCACTAACTACCACATAGGTGGTTGCCCGCCTACCACTGGAGGTGTCAGAAGGGAACATGGGACACAGGTGTACAATAGCCTCGCCTTTGATATCTACAGTGGCACTCTAGTCTTGTAATCCCTGTACATGATACGTGTCATCACAAAAGGTGTGTCAGCTAGGGAAATGTAAGTCAGTGTACCCCTTTACACCTCACAATGTCCTATGCAGTATGTACCTCCCATGAGAACTACAGCAAGTGGAAAGGCCACAGACATACCTAACAAAGACTGATAATGCCCTCAAACACATTCCCTATGCAGACTGACTCTCAAAACCACAGCTAGAGTGCCTTGCATACTTCCTACGCAGAGGTTACCACTGCTGGATATACACAGTTATGTCACACCCATATCAGATGGCCAGCCACCATGGCAACACCTCACAATCCGTCCAGCCTACATGACCTAAGGCCCTAATCCTTGTCACCGCACTAAACAGCACATGCTGGAGGTACAGGTTTCTATACACAAATATGCCATACCCTGGAGTAAACCACCCAGCATTAACAAACAAGGCTCCTTGTTAGTAGATGTCATACATACCCCTGATGAATGTTATGGAGATAGGTAATATGCCCTGTGAGTCACCTCTGTGTAACCGTTTTAGAGGAGCAAGGAAAATCACATTACATGTATCCCAAAGGGTAAGGTAGCATATGGCTAGGCTGCCCTAGGCCCAGGGCCAATAGCATAGTACCTACCTATGACACAATGCACACACACACACACACACATGTACTCAGTGCAATACCAGCTATGTGACGTTGAATGAGTGTGACACTGATTGTGTGCAAGTTCTTTAAAAGTGTGATAGCTTAGTGTGAGTTTGTGTCTGTCATGGTAGTTGGTGTCCTTGGTGTGCGGCCAGAGAAAGATGTGTCAGTTATCGGGATGCAAACATAGTATATTGGCATATGTTGTGCTGTACTTCCCTGTGAATGACTGTGGTGTCCCATCGTAGGCAGAAGCAATACATGTATGCTTAGTAAGTGGTACTGCTGTTGAATCCAGCTCACATATGAACTGTTGTACTACCTGATGTTGTAGGCCTAAACACTACAGTATGGTGTATGTTCACATTCCCTGGTAACACTGTCTGGTGTGTTTCCTGTAGTCTGCACAGATTACATACCTCATGCATAGGTATCTGTAAGTAGGGGCACACAGTACTATAAGGTTCACAGTTAATGCTCATCTGTGTTGTCATACATTTGTGTGTTGTATGTATGTGTAATGTGTGTGTAATGATGCCTGTACCATGGCCGCAATCACATGTGTGTTACAGGATATGTGTGTATACCTGGCAGCATGTATACTCTGTGACAGCAGTATGCTGAATATAGTAACAACTGTGCACATATGTCAGGTAGGGGTATGGCATCAAAGACTAGAGTGGATTACCATTGAAACTGTAAATGTGCATTGCATTCATTGCACGGGATGACAATATTCTTCATCCATTAGCTTGATACATACCCCCAGTGTGAGGTTGTGCATTGTATCCCACACAGTGTGCTGAGTGCTTGTGTGTACTAGTTTGTTGCATGGAGTGTGGCAGGCACTGTCAGACAGTTGTGGGCTGAGCGCTGATATGTGGTATCGAACATGTGTATCCCCTGATAGACAGACATATGCTATATATGGCAGTTAAGTGATATCAGTACATTAGAATATTAAGTGTGCCACATGACTTGCTCACATATTTTTCTTTTCCTTCCAGGGTGATGGTGCATCAGCGAAACCCACCTTATACAGCAGCAGAGGATCAGGAGATCCACCAGAGCCTGGTGCAGAATTACTGTGTGCTGTTTTCCAGGACCAGCCAGAACCAGCGTGAGAGGGCTGCACTGTGGCAAGATCTTGTCCATCGGGTAAATGACATAGGCATGCATAACCAGACATATGAGCAGGTACGCCATCACTGCAGTGATTTAATTAGACATGTCCGGCAGCATGCGTCTGATATCCACAGACAACAGCTTGCCACAGGTGGTGGAGTACCTATCCACCCCCCCTCAACAGTGTGGAGAATGTGGAGAAGCACCTCCTAAGTGTTGTGGCTCCAGGCCAACACCAGCAACATCCACAGACGTGTCATCATGGAGGCCGGAGCCACCCAGCATGTTGAAATGGAGTGTGCAGGCAACATGCCATATCTGTAGTTCTGTACTGGTAGTTTATGCGTGTGTGAGATGTGTACTGTTTGTGTAGCTGTTAACCTGCCTATTCTTCTGCAAGATTGATATTCTGAGCATAATCTGTACACCTGTGAAAGCCACCTGTTGTACTACTGTACTTTATCATACTCACAGTATCAATGGCACAGATGTGGCCACTGGCACTCACTCTCATATTTTTGCAGGTCCCTCTGGAGTGACAGCAAGGCAGCCAATCCATGCTGGTGAGTGTGTAATAACAATACTATTGCTAATGACATGTGCATGTCATATGGAGGTGTAATCTGTGCACATGTAACACACCGACGCATAATGCAGGCTGTGCATGTTTGCTGTGAGACTATGCATATCCCATTATTCTCAATAGCTGCCTCACTCACATGCAATACACAGAGCATGACACACATGTGTGGCAACACAGTACTGGACATTGTATAGGCATACCTTATACACATGTACACAACACACACATGTTTGGCATACACACTACACCTTAGCCTGCTACACATGTCCAATTATGACACCTGCTGTATGGCCACCCTTCAGTATCCCACTTATCATCTACACAGCACACATAATATACCTGAGGGGTAGAGGCCTATCATGTCTTTGTGCAACAGTCTTGAACAAATAATACATTCATGTTAGGCAATGCTCACTACTGGCCACCTTACAAACCCATGTAACAAGTGGCTGTGTAATTGTGGATGTAGTCATGTTACTGAACGTCAGGTACAGCATTCTAGCTGCCTGTCTGGCACACATTATTATTTTTTGACTGACCACAAGAAGCATGTTGATCATGGTTCACGTTACTACACCACATCCAGTTCTGCTGACCACAAAAGTACACATATCAGTGATTGCATATCACCGTCATGTGTTGTGTGTGTGTGCGTGTATGTGAATGTGTGCAAATATATGCACCCACAGCTTGTAACACTTGCACAACATTGTTATGTCCTTGTACACATTGTGTCCCAGGATGGAGACAATCACTGAGCAACTACACACAAGCATCAAGTACACGTATACTGTTATTAACAAGGGCTGTCTACACTTGCACTGCATGTTCCTGTGCAACACATAATCTGCATGCTGACACGTGTGCAGTGATGTTTTTCCTTGTGATACTGTCACCCACCCTAAAACAGTATTGTGTATGTGTTGGATTGCAGGTGTGTCTGTGTTTGTATCTGCTGTACTGAGGAGTGTGCCTGTGTGCTTGTGTGCCTTTGTGCTTGTGCACCTGTGTGCTTGTGTGCCTGTGTGCCTGTGTGCACATGCACCTGTGTGCATGTGTGCATGTGCACCTGTGTGCATGTGCGCCTGTGTGCATGTGTGCATGTGTGTCTGTGTGCATGTGCACCTGTGTGCGTGTGTGCATGTGTGCATGTGTGCATGTGCGCCTCTGTGCATGTGCGCATGTGTGCATGTGTGCATGTGTGCCTGTGTGCATGTGTGCATGTGTGCATGTGCACCTGTGTGCATGTGTGGATGTGTGCATGTGCGCCTGTGTGCATGTGCACCTGTGTGCATGTGTGCATGTGCGCCTGCGTGCATGTGCGCCTGTGCGCATGTGTGTATGTGCGCCTGAGTGCTAATATCGTGTACACATTTGTAAACTGTGTTTCCTATCTTCCTGTCACAGGTTCAGATGTTGCTCTGGTGGAGTGCAGCAGGGAACCTGAAGCCACTGCTAGGGATAGTGATTATGATGATACATGTGTAATGGCACAGGGAGGTGTGACACTACACAGCAGTCAACCCCATCAATGCGCACAGTCATCCTGCCGATACATCCATTGTCACCAATGTCCTTAGCTGAGGGACAGCATACAGTGGACACTGACCAGGTTAGTGTGGTATCATTGGCACATGCATCCCCTCCCAGCAGCCATGGCCAGATTCCTGACATGGTACCACACAGGCAGATGTCCAGGGGTTCTTGTAGGAGCATCCTTGGTCGTACTGCCCCTGTCAGACATGCCCACAGAGGTCTTTCAACCTCAGCTATGTTCCGGGCTGTAATGCAGGCACAGGCACGTATGGAACGGTACACCAGACAGGGTATGAGGGAGCTTAGAGCACATCACACCACTATGAATGACACTATGTGTGACGTTGCATCTGCCATCCATAACATTAGCGAAGTCATTGATAGACGTTGGGGGGACACATTAGACCTCTTCCACAACTACATGTCCAGGAGCCAGGACAGTGCAGGACGGTTGAGGCATCAACGTGGACGTATGCCAGCAACATTATCAGCTGGCAGTCATTGCGGATGACAACAAACCCGCAGCCGCTCTCATAGTGTCAGTACCAGCCCCAGCAATGCTGGGTCTGTGCTATCATTAGACCGTCCGAGAGGACCACATGCATGTAGCTCTGAACAGTCCCAGCAGGGACTTATGTCCAGTCAACAACCCACTGCTTCTGATGACAGTACCCAGTCTGGGTTAGTACCTGATACTGTCCGTAGCACACCTGCCAGGCACAGGTACCGTGTCCGTGGCCAGAGACAGTGATCTGTATGACCTGGCAGGTACCGTCTGTGGCTGTCCACAAACACCCGTATATGGCAGCCACATGGTGGAACTGTGTGCATGCATACCCACACACATAATGCTAACACCTAGGGCTAACACATACACACACACACACATTGCGGCAACATTGCCCCATGTTGTACTTTTGTCCCTCACTAACACACACACACATACATGTCAATTGGGTGTGCCAATGGCAGACTCTGGCAAACCAAGTACCCACCCTGTGCATATGATGAAACTGTGCCACCTCCTGCCATCTGTAACATTGATGCAGGAACAGGGTAGCATGGTGCTGATGCACAGGGTGACTACATAGCACTTTAGTAATATTATCATGTTGTTAACAGTACAGTGTAATGATATTGTTGTGGGTATATTCGAGCATGCATGATGCATTACCTATGTTTGTCATTGCAGTTTTGTATACACCAGTGTTAATTCCCAAAGTGTACTGTCTGCACATGTGCCACATGGCTGTTGTGTGTACCTGTGCCTGCATGTGTTGGGGTGTGGACAGTACATGTGTGATGTTTGCAGCACTGAGTTGCAGGTGTACATTTGTAAACATGGTTAGCATGGAACATGACATGGTGTGACAGTATGCTGTGGGTGATACGGTTTCCAAATGTCAATGGTCTGCATTCTGGTAGTATACACGGCTTACATAGCCTGACATTCAGTGGTCATTACATGGTGTCATCTCAACTGATACACAGATGTAGGAACCTGGTGTCAGTGATATCCCTGCAGTACTACACTATACCAGTAGCCATTCTTACTGAGCCCCACACATCCCTGGGAACAATACTCTTTGGCATATAGCAGTCTCACGTACATGCCAACACACTACGGATATGTCCATCCATGACTGCAAATACATATAGTGGCCTACAATGCGTTCTACACATGACACACCTAACCACCACAAGGGTATCATATGGACAGATACCTGTTGTCCAAGCCATGCTGTATTGCTGTAGCGCAACTGTGGCATTGGCTTTGGCATGTAGTTAACATAGTATTCCAACAGTACCATGTAGGTGGTAACACCCATCATGTAGAATGGGTAATGGTGTGTACATGTGGATAAATGTTATCTTGTCTTTCCTGTGATATTCACATTTCCAAAGTATTCTGCAGTCCCTCGGTGTATCACCTAAGCAAGAAGGTGTCTGTATGCATATCGGCAACAGTTGCCATACACCTACACTGGGTGTCCATCACTCACAGACTTTGTTGTGTTTTAACATGTCTGACATATACTCCAGGCATGAACCCTCACCCACATTAATCTATCAAAGCTTTCATGGGTGTGTGTCACATAGTTGGCCTAGGACACAGATCACTGCAGTAGCTTGCATTGTCACCAACATACATGTATGGCCTAAGGTCTGGTAAGCTGCGGCACATGCTGGCAAAGGTAACAACTGTATTCATATGGGGCAGGCTTCACACATAGGAACTATTAAAGGTCACAGGTACATATCTGTATGTGGTACACACATACCTGATGTGTGCATTGAAATTACTGTTATAATAATATGTCATACAATAATAAAAGCAAAACACACAACACATTGACAAACTGTGTGACAAACGCATTACTGGATGATTTCCCTTCTCCTGCTGTATTTATAGGGTGCTGACATCATCAGTCTTTCCAAAGAAGAATGTACATCTTTAACTATCCCTCAGTATGGGGGATAACAATATCTGTGCATTAACAGATGCCTAGTTCAGTGTCACATATACACACTGGCACTGCCAGGTTATCTTCTATAGCATGCTTCATGACCACAGGACTTGTAACACACAACACAAAGGGGGGTGTATCCATATACATCACAGATACAGACACCTCTGGGTTGGTACCACTGCACTAAGCATGACAGGCCATACATATACAACTACCATTGTGCAAAACTGCCTTTTGGTTTGGTGTGTAGTTCAGACCCCCCCCCCCATACCCAGTAACCACACTTGGCTTTCCTGGGAACAGTGTAGGATATGCAGGTCTTCACACACACCATTATAGTGATTGACTTCAGGTACACAAATATTGACTGGGGATACTACTCAGGCCCTCAACAACATCACCCTACAGCCACTACAATTTGTGAATCCATGTGCTATGGCACAACCAGTCACCACACCCACAAGGGGGAATACATATTGGACCTGATCATCACCAACATGGGGACTCTATGTTCCACACCAGAGGTAGAACCGTCATTGTTAAGATCAGACCATAAACAACTTTCCTGGACATCCATATCCCATCCCCACCCCAGCCAAGGAAATCACTGTAAAGAATTTCTCAAAAGCAGACTTTGCACTTGTGAAGACTGGGGTGGAATACTTCAAAGGCCCCGTGCTGGAGGATAATACAGCCCAATCTGCAGAATCCTTTACAAACGCATTGTATGAGCACCTGCAGGTATGCATTGATCATGCTATCCCAAATAAAACCATGACTCCTCCAAAACAGGAGACCTGTCTGGTTGACCCTAGCCATATATAAGCTGTACAACAGAAGGAGGAAGCTACTACATAACAGAGAAATATCCCACAGACCCACATAGATCATAACCTCTCCTTTGCTAATCACATTGACAGAGTCATTGCAAAGACCTTTATATAGCCCTCCTTATCACATGGGTGTTTGCATGTAGATCATGGGAGGCCATTGTGGCCCTCTACTAGTCACTCATCAGGCCCATGTTTGACTACAATGCCTCTTTTGGGGTGTACCTTACCCAACACCTGCGGCAACTACAGTGAACACAACAGTACCTCACCAAGAGGATCATGGGCTACACACAGATGTCCTATGCAGCTCAACTAAAGGATCTCCAGCTCTACTCAGTTGCTTAACGCCTACTCAGAGGTGATCTATGCCTGATGTACGCAGCCATTTCAAACCCAGAAGTAATGGACATGCTCCACCTCATAACATCCAAGACCCTTAGAGCTACACACTCCAGGGACTTAAACCTCAGCACAAAAATAAATAGGACATGCTGCAAGGACAGATTCATTCCCCAGAGGCTCCCCTAACTCTGGAATTGAATCCCAATTAATGTTAGACATAGCCCCTCGCCAACCCTCTTCCAGCGAAATACAGCCGCATGGATGGGAAATTGTAAATTCACCCCTGGGATCTCCACTGTGTCCCTGCTGACAGAGGCACAGCAAACTAGCCTTAAAGGGTGCCTTCTGTGACCTACTGTACAGAGACACAGTAGGCTACTCTATTGGGGAGGTAGACGCCAAATACACTCTGCCTAGGCTTATGAATTCCCTAGGGCATACAGCCTAGTATTGACCTCTGCACCTAAGTTTATGTTCGGGATGCACAATATTTGTTGCTGCTACTGTTTGCAGGTCTTTATTGCCATAGCTTTCCCAGTTTCTATGAACAACTTGTGTATCTGCGTAACATGTTTGATCATGACAGGGTTCCAGTATATTAATATATGTCTGTTGTCATTTAACTGTGTGCACAGGGCAGATTGCTGGATCATGGGAGGTCCCTGGCTTAACACATACAACTGCCAGATATGTGTGACTGATTGCTATACTCAGACATGGCCTAAGTGTGTGAGCATGCCCAGTTCAGGCTTTCCATGGTTTGTTGCCTGACATATGTCTCATTTATCCAAGTGTGTGAGCATGCCCAGTGTGACCTTTCCATATGTTGTGATCTGGAGTCCACTACATTTCTGGTTGTGTGTGAACATGACCAATATTGACATTTATACTGTGTGTGTTGGAAGTCATGTTGTGTTCTTACTGCAAGACTCCTTTGTGTCATAACTCAACAGGGATTATGCTGTGCCTGCAGGGTTTCCATGTGATAGTTTGCAAAGACTTGGCAACATTCTCTCATACTGGCTGAACACTGCAATACTGTCATGGTGTAGTTGTTCAGTACTTTCACTATGGTGCACAGTATCATGGGTTTGAGTCCCATCACTGCTTTAAATGTTCATACTGAGCAGACCAGACTGGTTAAGGGCCAGTTGGGCAACTATGAGCATGTTGCATTTTGTTCAGCTATGGCCTACTTAAACCAGGCTTGTCCGACATTGCTGTGTATTCACCAACTTGGGTGGACATTGCCAAACATTACTCCACATTGACCACAGTTGTACTAGTTGGTGTGTGTGATTCTGTTCATAGGTTCATACTAGGCTATCTGCCCTAGGGCATTTATAATCCTAGCCAGAGTGTGTTTGGCTTTCAACACACATTTTAAGTGGAGTTTGCCATGACATTTTTCAAGGTTAGTATACTGTGCCTCTGTCTAAAAGTGTCATAGAAGTGATACCCAGGGTAAACCTACAATCTCCCATCCACTCATCAAGATTCCTCTTGAAGAGAGTCAATGAGGGACTCTGGCTAACCTGGAGTGGGGGTTTACTCAAGAGTGGGGGGATCCTCTGGGTTATGAGTCTGTCACTCCAGCATGTCCTATTTATTTCAGTCCTGAGGTTCAGGTCTCTTCAGCGCATAGCTTGATGGGATTCTGATTTTCCGAGGTGTAGCATGTCTATTGATTCCAGGTTGGACATGGCTTTATACATCAGACACAGATTGCCTCTGGGCAGGCGGTATGCCACTGAGTGGAGTTGCAGTTTCTTTAACCGGGCAGCGAATGGTATGTGTTTGATCCTCCTGGTGAGGTACTTTTGTGGTCTTTCCAGCTGCTGCAGGTGTCTGATAAGGTACATCCCACAAGGAGCATTGTACTCAATTATGGGCCTGATGAGGGATGAGTTAAGAGGCACGATTACCTCCCCTGATGTAGATGTGAATACCTTCATGATTAGGTGGGCTATATGAAATGTTTTTCTAAACACTTTGGCCACGTGGTTATCAAATGAGAGATTGCTATCAGCTTGGGTCCCCAGGTCCCTTATCACTTCTTCCATACTTAATGGGTTACTGCCTATGTGGTAATTTGTGGGCACTTAGTTTTTGACAAAGGGGAGGACTATACACTGTTTTGTGTTTAGCTTGAGGACATGGCTCTTGCACCAGTTGTCTGTTTCTATGAGGCCCTTTTGTAGGATGCTTGTGTCAGCTGGTGGATAGTTTATGGCACCCATTTTGCAGTCATCTGCAAACTTGTTCACCAATAGTCCTTCTGTGTTGGCCTGTACCTCTGAGAAATATATACCAAACAAGTGAGGTCCCAGGACTGAGCCTTGTGGGATGCCACTTGTAGCTGGTTTGGGGTCTGACATGGCTCCAGCATTTCTGACCATGTGGGTTCTGTCCTTGAGACAGTTTGCAACCCATCCAGTGACATAGGAGTTTATATATTGAAGCTGGTGATCTTATCTATGATGTCCAAGTGGGGTACTATATGTAAGGCTTTTGCGAGGTCCAGGTAGGCTGTGTGGACCACCTTCCCCTCGTCAATGGCCTTGGTGACTGTTTCAAATGACTCAACCAGGTTTAAGAGGCAGGATCTTCCCTTAACAAAGCCAAACTGGGTAGGATCCAGTGTCTGTAGGTCCCCAATATGTTTATTTCTGAGGTCCATGATGATCCTTTCCATAGCTTTGCAGACCAAGCTCATCAGGCTTCTGGGGCGATAGTTTGCAGTATCCATTGAGGCACCACCTTTCTGGAGAGGGACAACTGTTGCTGTACACTGCTCTTTGGGTACATATCCTGTGGTAAGGCTGAGATTGAACAGTGGTTTTATGTTTGTGTTCAATTCTTCTTGGGGTTCATGTTGGACACAGCCCAGGACACCATCTGGTCCCATTGATGCTGTGTGTTTTGCTTTGGAGAGGCTGGCTGTTACCTGAGCATCTGTGATGTCAGGGGGCCAGCACTCTGCTGGGATAGATATTTGCCCTTTTGGTGGGGGGGGGGGTTTGCACTGAACCTGTCAGCTCAGATGTTGGCAATGTCTGTGAGTTTGGTGTATTGTTTGTCATTTTGGACTACTTCTGAGCATATCTGGGGATTCCCACACAGGTTCCTACCATAAGTAAAGAATGCCTTGTGATTATCCTTGGTGTCCTGTACAATTTTTATCTCAAAGATGGCCTTAGATGATCTTATGTGTGGCTGTAGTTTTTCAGTAATACTGATCAGAGATGCCTTCCCTTTTTTGGGATTTTGATCTATCATGTAGTAGCTTCCTCCTTGTATTGTATGGTTTGTTTATGGCTGGGGTCCACTGGACAGGATGCCTGGCTTTGGAGGATTGGGTCTTGGTTTTATTTGGGATTGCATGATCCATGCATTCCTGAAGGTGTTCATAAAATGTGTTTATAACGGGTTATGAGGTCTGGGCCATATTTTCCACAGGCACAGGTGCTGTGAAGGATTCCACCTCAGTTTTGAGGAGTGTGACATTTGCTTTAATGAATAATTTTCACTGTGTTTTTCTGGCCATGGGCTGGGATCGGGATGTGAATATCCAGTGAGATTACTCTCTGGTCTGATCTTACCAGTGAGGGATACACTTCTGGTCTTGGGCATAGAGTCCCCATGTTGGTGATGATCACATCTAGTATGTTTTCCCCTGTTGTGGGAGTGGTATCAAGTTGTTCCATAGCATTTTTGTTTATAAATTATGGGAACCTTTGGGCTAGGGTGTTGGGGCTAGGGTAATGCTCCCAGTCTATGTTTGGGTAGTTGAAGTCGCCCAATATAATGGTGTTTGGGGAGACCTTCATATTTTCATGTGTTCTCCAGTCAGCCAAATGTGGGTCCTGGGTTTAGGAGGGTGATCTGTAGCAGGCTATGAACTGGAAGGTGGTTTTAGCCACTGTTAGCTGCACATAGATAGTCTCCGATGCTTTATGCTGTGCCACCAACCTGGGGGTGTGGGTATCTTTGAAAAATATTGATACTCACCCTCCTTTTGTAGTTTGTTCCATGTTTTGCAGCTGTAAAGCATGGTATGAGGTGTAACCTGTTAATGCTAGGGTGCTCTTGGGAGCCTTGAACCAGGTTTCTGTTGCTGCACAGATATCAACATTCTCCATGCTGAGAAGAGTTTGGAGTGCGTGCATCATGACGTTTAGACTTCTGGCATTGAGTAGCATTACTTATAGTTTCTTATCCCTTGTGATACCTATGGAGGTGGGTTTGTGTTTTGAGCCTTACCTAAAAAAGGCACTATGGGGGTGACAAGAGCCTTTGCCAATATCCAAAAGGCCACAGGTGATAGGTGAAATCCATCCCTAGTGAAGCATCATGTCTTGTCGAGCATGTCATCCCAGGCTGACAGGCATTGTATCCCCTTTCACTGACACCAATACTTAAGCCAATTGTTGTAATTGATCATCTTGTCTTCATATTGTGGCCTCATGTCTGGTGAGGGTAGGATGATACTCAAGGTCATCAAGTCTGTATATACTACATGGTGGTAAATGCTGTTTAGCACTACCTTACATTGCTTAACACATGGCAATCATGCCTCAGGTGGTGCTGCAGGGCTGCCTATGTCAGATGCACATACTGCACTCCCTATACTTGTTTGGAAACAGGTAGTGTCAAGTTAGGCATCCCTTTTACTATATGTCAGAGAGAGGTATAATTTCCAGGGTTCCTACTGAGCCAGTGTATGTGCTATGCATTGCCTCTTTGCCAAGGCCAAGGCATACTGGGCACGCCTCCTTCTACCTACTGGGGCAGGCTCAGGTTGTTCCTCCTCCAAGTCATGCTCTGCCAGTGATGGCCTTGGCACTGGTGGGGGGCTGTTTGGCCCAGACCTATGCTGGTCCTGCTGCAGCTGTTTTTGCAGAATCATATTATGTAGCATAGCACATACCATGACAAGTTGGGTACATGTAGTTGGTGAGTATTGCAAGGCTCCACCAGATGTGTCCAGGCACCGGAACCATGACTTGAGCAACCCAAACACACGCTCGATTACATTTCGCGTTTGTGCGTGTGACTCATTATGGCGTTCCTGTTCAGGTGTGTGTGCATTTCTGATGGGTGTCATCAGCCAAGGCTCCAGTGCATAGCCAGCATCCCCCACTAAGTGACCATGTGGGATGTCCCCATTGGCAAATGTCTGGTACAGCTGTGTCAGATGCCAGATATGGTAATCATGGTAGCTTCCAGGGCAGTCAGCACACACATTCATTATTATGCCCTGGGCATCACACATGACCTGGCAGTTGATGGAGGGGAAGCTCTTGTGGTTAATGTAGGCCCTACCCCGCTCACTGGCTGGTGCTTTGATGCATATATGCTCGCAGTCTATTGCACCCACTACCTCAGGGTATTCTGCAATTTGCTGGAAGATATGCATATTGCTGGCCAATACCTCATGGGAATTGGGGAAATATACATGATCACTGACATGTGCTGACATGGCCTCCAGGAACTGGTGCAGTACCCTGGATGCTGATACCTGTGATATCCCCATCATATCACCAGTTGGTCTCTGAAAGGTACCTGTTGCTAGTATTCTTAGGCCAGCACATACCTTGGTTTCCACTGGGATGGGTTCCCCTCTGTTGGTTCTGTGTGTGAGGCGTGGCCTGCACAGCTCAACAATTTGCTACAGGAGGTCTCTGTCCACTCTATAGCACTCCACTATCTCCAGCTCATGTAACCCCTGATAGGTGATCCTGGGCCTGTACACTGTTCTCCGTCTCCTCACTGTGGGTTGTCTGGCAGCATTTGCATTGTCACCACCCTCAGCATGTTGCATAAGTTGCCTTATAACAGCAATGGCAGCCCCTAGCATTTTTTGTCTGAGTGTAGCTTTTTCAGTTTTCACTTCTAGTAGCTTACTCCAGTGTTGCAGTCTCTCTTGAGAGAAACAAACTGCACTGTTGTTTGTAGAGTTTTAAGTGCTGGGCTGGGCTAGTGTTCTGCCTGTGTAATTGCCTGATTCTGATTGTTTGCACCTGCTAGCTCTACTAGTATTCCCTGGTAGCTTTCTACTATTTGTTGTGCTTCCTTTTTCCTTTCTGTTTCCTCGGGGGAGCGACACCCATACAAGCAGAAACACACTTACAGCAGCTCACGCGCGCGCACATGCTTAGACAGACTAAAACTTGCTTATTTGGGTTAAAACACACATACACCAGCGCAAACATGCTTACAGGTCTTCCAACAGCCTTATACATGCTTACTCCAGCTTAAACGTGCGCACTCATGCTTCCACGCGTGCACTCTGTCTTACTCGAGTTTACAGGCGCGCACATGTGCGCATGCATGCTCAGCAAGAAACTTTGGTGTTATGCACAATATACACCTTCCATTTCTTGGCTTTCCCTGGCCTACCTGTTGACACACCTCTTTCCATGATGTCTAACTGACAGCTAACACATGCCACTGTGCTCCAATGAGCTTCACTACTTTCATACATACCCCCCTTGTGATGTCACCTATCTCCTACTCTGTTCCTCCCCATATCCTACTCCTACACTCCACTGACTGTGCTCATTTGCTATGTAAAAGTGCAATTCACTATCCTAACACTCATTTACATAGGATTGCCTACTAATGCTTTTTTACATGTCTTAGACTGGGCTTCTCCCCTTAGCAACCCCTACTTGGTGGCCATGTTGTCTTCAGCCTGCTATTCCCTTACATTGTCATTTAACAATTTTCATAATTTCCATGTTTGTAGCTTTTATTGTCTTATTTTATGATTTTAATAGCGCAGCGCTGCGCTACACTTAAACATCGGAAATCGATGAAAAAAAATTATTTTTATTTTAATTTTGCATCTGGGAAACTTTCCAATGGCCATATATTTGGCCATTGGCATGCTTCCTCAACCATATGCAACCTTTATTTGGAGCTGACAAGGCTCCATTCTGCTATTTGCAGAACGGTACTCAGTTGTCAACTGAGTACATTTCTGCAGCTAACACGTCTCCTACTCAGACAGGTTTGTGCTTCCTGGATCGCAAATTTACCTCATTCGCATGCCTTTCGGCTGCAAGTGAGGTAATTTGCATATCCCAGCCCTGTCCGTGTAGGAGACATTTTAGGAGCTCTCTTGCACGCCCCTACAGGCTGTTCCTGGATCGCTCATCGGACATGATGGCCGCATGGAGTCTTACTCTACTCGTAGACTCCGTGAAAGCCATCGTGAATCCGGCTCCAAGAAGCCTTGATAATTTGTTTGGACATAGAGAAGGCTTTTGGTTCTTTAAACTGGGATTATTTAGTTAACATTCTAAATATATTTGACTTCCCCCTCTTCTTTATTACACTTAAAAAGAATGTTTACGAAAATAATTTAGCATACGTTAAAATAGGACCTTTTACTTCCGACGTTATTCAGATTACCAGAGGCACTAAACAAGGTTGTCCCATGTCACCCATTTTATTTCCATTAGCCATAGAGATACTTGATATCTTAATATGCAACAACCCAAAGATAAAACATATAGATATATATGACCAATACAACTCTAAAATAATGCTATTTGCTGATGATGTGCTTCTTACCTTACCTAATTCAAAAGAAGTATTAGATGAAGGAAATCTATTAATAGGACAATTCCAGAAGATCTCAGGTCTTCATTTTAATGAATCAAAATCAAAATTCTTGTTGTTGAACATAAAAGGAAGTACAAGTGAAAAAAATCACATTATTAGTAAACAAGCTTCCACCTTAAACTATTTAGGGATTGTTTATTGTTTTGTGCAAAGATATGAAAGAGATATTAAATGTTAATTATAATACGATTATTAATTTAATCAAAACTTCACTGAATAAGTGGAATAATATATTTATAACTTTTGAGGATAGATTACAATTGATAAAAATGGTGGTAATCCCCAAAATAACGTATGCTGTTTGGTTATTACCTGAGAGATGATTTCTCAAGGAAATAACTTCAATCATGTTAAAATTTCTATTGTTTCCCAAAAGAAATAGAGTTGCATTTTCACATCACTTTAGCCAATGGGAATATGGGGATTACAGTTTCCAGATATTGAATCTTATTCCATACTCAAAACTGTTATAGACTGGATGAATCCCAATTATACATCTAATTGGAAACCAATCCATTCAGTCATAATAAGAAATATAAATATCCTGTCAAAAAAATCTCTTGGCTACAAAGACAATACATTATGGTATTCATTGAGTATAAACTTACAATATAACATATTAAAACCTACTAAATTAAATGTAATTAATCATTTAGTTGATGTCTTTAGGAAGTTTATTAATATGAATATGGACATAAAGCTTTGGTTTATACTTTTAATTCCATTCATCATCACAAAGAACTTTCCTGATAGGGTACACATAGAGGTCTTCATTTCCTGGGAGCACAATAATTTAATATGTTGGTAGCATTGCATCAAAGATTAAAAGGTCTTGGATGCACAATAAATTTTTGTTAACTTATGGATTAACTTCTCAAGACTGGTTACTACTACAGAGTGCTTTAACATACTCTAAGGATCTATGTATAATAAACAATTCATCTTTCAAGATTATTCAAAAATTTTTAAATTGGTTGTTTGGAATTATATACAATAATGCTAACATGAAGAATCTAATCTCATATTTATATAGAGTAATAATAACTTACGAAACAATCCCTAAAACAGCTTACTGGCAATATATCACTAAAGATCTTTTGATAGCTTTATCATCAGAAAATAGATAAAACATCCTACTCTTAGTTAAGCTAACATCATACTCACAATATTGGAGAATATTTAATCAGAAATTTCTGCATAGATCCTTTCTAACTCCTAATAAAATTTCAAAAATCAATTCTTCCAGAAATGGGTTATGCTGGAGATGTCAATGGACACCTAAAGCAGATTGGTCTCATATTTTTTATGACTGCATAGATATTAAAACATATTGGAATGTTATTAACAATTTTCTGCAAGCTATATATACATAATCATTTGTTTTGACTAAAGCTCTAATCTTATTAAATGTAAATTAAGGTCCTCATAAGAATAAAACAAATCTGTATTTATTATGGACAATACTAGCACTAGCTAGGAAATGCATAACTAGGAAAAGGAATTCCAACACAGCACCCACCATGGCAGACTTTCTATGTTTACTGAAGAAGATTAAAATCAAAGAGCTAAGAATTTATCTTAAACCATTATTCAAAAACCTGTGGAGGAAAGTTTTGTCATTGCTTGATACTTTGCAATTGGAATCAGTCTTTTCCTGATAATTTATGTACTATGCACTATGATATATTATCTGTATTTCACATTTATTGGTATCTTAAGTCTACTCATGTCAGGCTAAATGTAAATATTGTATATAGTTAACTAATTTGTTATTTAAAATGTAAACAAGTATTCATTATGTTATATGTTTAAAATAAAAATTATCTGAGTAAAAAAAAAAAGAAAAGAAATACCATGGAACAGCTTCATGAAGAGAAATTTGAGTTTGACGTCATGGAAGTGCATGAAATTTCTACCACGAGACTTGATGAGCTGAGAGATCATACAAAGGCTGATCCAATTTTGCAAAAGCTCAACCACTACATTAATTTTGGATGGCCACCAAAGCAATCAAGTGTAACACCTGAAGTACAAACTTATTTTCCCTACAGAGAGGAGATGTTGATGGAAGATGGCATTATTTTCAAAGGTCCTAAAATTGTTGTTCCTTCTTCCTTGCAACTTGAGTATTTCCAGATTTTGCATTGTGATCATCCACGTTCTGAATCTACCAAAAGAAGGGTGAGAGGACTAGTATTTTGAATTTCTCTAGCAAAAGACATTGATAAAGTACTTTCATCTTGTTCATTGTGTAATAGTGCTAAACTGCATTTGCAAAGAGAAAAACTTCAGGCAAGCCAAGTTCCTTAACTACCTTGGTCAATGGTAGCCACTGACATGTTTGAGTGGAGCAATCAGCATTACTTGGTATTGGTAGACTCTTATTCTAACTGGTTTGAGATTAATTTACTACCTAACCTAATACCTAACACCTAATCTAAAAAAAAAAAAATACACTTTATGCATCGCCGCTTAGCTAGGGTTAAACTATTCCCGGCGCCATAAAGTCTGCTCTTCAAATTTTCCCTTAGAACTAGCCAGTGTTTTAGTTTTAGCTCTCAAATCGGTTTCTTTGAGCTCAGCACTTGTTCAGAACTCGTTGTAAGCACTAAATAAGCTACAAATTACTACAGCACTCAACTTTTCTCACTTTTCTGGAGGAAAACAGTTTTCTGTACTTAATAAATAAGCACCTATCCAGGCATGTCTAAGGGTCAGCTCCCAGTGTTTTCTCCTGTCTACCTGATGAATCTGGGCATCTTGGGGCAATCTAGCAATTGCCTCATGTACACAGACAACCCTCTCCTCCTATCACCCAACACTACAACCTGTAAGAGATGCACTTATATAGCCAAACTGGAAGCAAAGCTCTCTTCACCCAAGACTGGACAAGACAGTCAAGTGGAGAAGGTAAAAACTTGCACCACACCACACTTATCATATAGTCCCTCAAAACTTACACCACCAAAGCACACACATGGAAACACAAAACACACACCTACATTCATGGAGGCTGTCAATAAAAATCTGCTCAAGCAACAGAGACCTCCAAAGCAGAAACGCTAGCAACCTCCACCCCCCAACAAACCCAAATGACACATAGTCCACAAACTCAATGTGCCACTCAACCACAGCCCATAAAGCATAACAACATACCCAACACTCTAGACATAGGTGACTCTATAGTCAGGCTCACTGATGTTCCACTCACCAGGCTAAACAAGGAGAAAGTTACTGTCACCTGCCTGTCGGGTGCCAGGATTCACCACATAACGCACGTACTCAGTTAACTCCACAAGTACAAATATGACTCTGTCATTGTCCATGTTGGTGTGAATGACCTGAGACATATCTCCCTGGACTACATGAAAAGAGACATGGAGGAGTTATCCAATCTTGTAGCCCAGGCAGGTATGACCCTAGCCTTGAGTAGCATTCTGCCATCATCCAGACTGATACCACAGTACAAGGACAAAGTGATTGACTTCAACAACTGGCTAAGCTTCTGGTGTCATTCTAAGGGGATCCAGTATCTGTCTGCCTGGGATGACATGATTAACAGACCACAATGCTTTGCCAGAGATGGCTTGCACGTGTCGCCCTTGAGCTTCCTGATACTGGCTAAGGCTGTTGCCACCCATATAGTGCCTTTTTTAGGCAAGGTTCAAATGATAAATTCACCACCATAACAGGTAAAAGCAATCAAAATCTGAGGGTAATTCTACTCAGTGCTAGAAATATAAAGCTCAAAATGCACTCACTCGAGGCACTCCTTAAAATGGAGAACATCGACATCTGTGGAGTGACAGAGACCTAGTTCAAGGCTCCAGAGAGCACCCATGCATTACCAGGCTATAATTCATACCACACCTTTCGGCCACCTAACCTGGACTGAAACACAAAAGGCGGAGGCATGTCAATATTCATTAAGGATATCCGCACCTCCAGGCTAGTTGCTCAGCATAATGCATCCAAGATTATCCAAGTGCAACTAACTCTGGGAAAGACCGCAATCCAGATTGTAGCTTGCTACAGATCCCCCACCATGTCCCAAGATTCCCACTCCTCATTTCTTGATACACTAGAAAATATTAGGGTACAACCCAACACCCTAATAATTGGTGATTTCAACTACCTCACCATTAACTGGGAAAACTACTGTACCAACTCTTTTGCTCAATGTTTTCTGGAATTCCTAAATTCCAATGCCTTGGATCAACTTATCCACACCCCCACCAGGGGCAGCAATATCCTAGACCTGGTCATTACCAGCATGGGCAACCGGTGTTCCACAACAGAAGTCAATTCCTTGTCGGTCAGATCTGACCACAAGCTAATCACCCTAGACACCCACATCCTGTCCATTAGGGAAACCACCGTAAAAAAATTCTCCAAAGCCAACTTCACACTTCTTAAGACAGAAGTGGCAAACTTCACAACACCCATGCAGATGAACAATAGAGGTACGACTGTTGAATCCTACACAAATGCACTTTATAAGCACTTACATGATTGCATGGATCATGCTATCCCTAACAGAACCAAGATGCTATCCTCCAAAAAAAGGAAGCCAATCTGGTGGTCCCCTGCCATAAACAAACTCTACAACAGAAGAAAGAAACTGTTGCAAAAAAGAGTAAAATCCCATGATTGAAGGAACTCCCTGGTCAGCCTCAGTAAGAAGATGAGATCCCTCATCCATTCCTCCAAAGCTAGTTACGAAAACAAAATTGCTACTGATTCTAAAGACAACCATAAAGCATTCTATAACTATGTCAAGAATCTCAATGACAACACACAGATTTGCTCTAAGTTACAGCACAATGGCACTAAATATACAGAACCAAATGATATTGCCAACATCCTGGCAGGTAGGTTCAGTGCTAACTTTACCCCCCCCTCACCCCCTAAAGGGCCCATCTCTATACTGGAAGAATGCAAAGTTCCTGTAATCATGGCCACACTCTCCGAAGCCAAGAGCACAGCATCCATGGGACCTGACAACATCCCAGGCTGATTTCTACAAGAACGACAGAACAAACTGGCACTCCACCTAAGTACCATGCTCAATCATAACCTCATCTCAGGCTTTGTGCCCACTGAATGGTGCACAGTGACAGTTATCCCACTCCACAAAGGGGGAGCCACCATGCACCCCAGGAACTACCACCCCATTAGCCTGACGAGCCTGGTTTGCAAGTCCATGGAATGTATCATCATGGAACTTAAAACAAAGACATTGGTAATCTCCAAACTCTGGACCCCACTCAGTTTGGGTTTGTAAAAGGCAGATCATGTTTCCTAGACCTGATAGACTTTTTGTTGAAGCAGTCACCAAAGCCATAGACGAGGGTAAGGTGGTTCACACAGCCTATGTAGATCTCGCCAAGGCTTTCGACACCATACCCCACTCTGGAATTATACAGTAACTCACTAAACTAGGTATAAATCCCTATGTCACATGATGGGTTGCCAACTGGCTCACTGACAGAACCCGCATTGTGAAAGTAGCAGACTCCAAATTCGACTTCAAACCAGTGACAAGTGGAGTAACACAGGGTTCAGTCCTGGGTCCTCTCCTGTTTTGTATCTACTTCTCTAAAATACAAGCTAACACAGAAGGTCTTTGGTTATTGAAGTTTGCAGATGACTGCAAACTAGGGGCCATAATTGAAACGCCTAACGATGTGGACATCCTACAAAAGGGCCTCACTGAGACAGGTGCCTGGTGTCAAAGCCATGGCCTCAAGCTCAATGCCAAAAAGTGCATCGTCATCCCCTTTGGTAAAAACTCTGTACCCATGAACTACCACATAGGTGGTAGTCTACTTAACACCGAAAGTACAACAAGCAACCTTGAGGATACAGGTGGACAGTAGTCTCTCCTTTGATAATCACATCACCACAGTAGTCAGGAAATCCTTCTACATGGCATACCTCATCACAAATGGTTTCTCATCCAGGAAAAACGAGGTCATGGTTCCCCTCTACTCGTCACTCATTAGACCCATTATAGAATACAATGCTCATTTTGGTATGTACCTCACAAGACATCTAAAACAACTAGAAAGACCACAGAAATACCTCACAAAGAGGATTACCAGCCTCAAACAGATGACCTACGCAGACCATCTAAAAAAACTCCAGCTTTACTCCATTGCATATTGCCTACTCAGAGGCAATTTCTACCTAACATAACAAAGCTATGTCAAACTCAGAGCTGTTGGACATGCTCCACTTAACGAAATCAGATTCCTTCTGAGCAAGATGCTCTAGGGACCTAAACCTTGTCACCACAATAAACAGAACATGCTGGAGGGATATATTCTTGTCCCAGAGACTTCCCATACTCTGGAACAAACTACCTATCTATATCAAACAAAGCTCCTCATTAGCACTCTTCAAGAAAAGTCTTGATGATTGGATGGGAAATTGGAAATTCACCCTGGGGGTCACTTCTATGGCTCTGCTCGACAGGGGCACAGGAAAATAGTTTTCTTAGGTGGCGAAAGCCAAGGTAGCTTTTTTGGCTGGGCTTATATAGGCCCTAGGGCCAAGAGCCTAGTACCTACCTATGAACCTATGAATCTACTCCTGTTATTACTAAGTTGAAATGTCATTTCTCAGTCCATGGTAGTTATTTCTGACAATGGTACTCAATTTACTAGTCAGTTGTTTCAGAAATTTGCAAGAGAATGGGACTTTGTACGTTACTAGTAGTCCAGAATTTCCACAATCAAATGGTCTAGCTGAACATGTAGTGCAGAGTACAACGCAATTAGTTGAGAGGTCAAAGTATGACAATACTGATGTCTATTTGAACTTACTTAATCTCAGAAACATAGCCCGTGATGATATACTTGGCTCACCTGCTCCGAGACTTCTGTCTAGGTAAACCAGAACAACATTACCTATCATTTCCAGCTTTTTGAGCTCAACTGTTCAGAATGTGCTCTTTCCAGAAGTCCAGCTATGATAAATCAAGCAGATTTCTTCATCCACTGAAAGAAGAAGAGACAGTGAGGATACAAACAGTGAAAGTTTTTACCAGATTGATCAATTTACAGGTATTTGTCCTGAGCCGAGATCCTACTTCATAGGATCTGAGGGTGTGGAGTATAGGAGAAATTGTAGACATCTTCTTCCTGTATCAGAATTTGTATCGCAGCATCGTTCCTGTAATACAAACTCTAGATTTCAGAGCAACCTAGACAATGTTCCCGTTCCAGAACATGTCTTAACTTCTACTTCCATTCCTGATGATGTTCCTGATGTCCCAAAGGTTGAACATTCTGAAGAGAGAGTCCCAGTTGCTAAATCTGATTCTAATTTCTATGTCACATGATTTGGTCATATTTCCAGACCCAGTGTGAAATGCACAGCAGCCTAGACTTAACTGCAAATATGTGTATTTAGTTCTATGTAATTGCATGACCAAGAATTATTTATGTTGATTGCATGTCAATTACTCTTTTCAACATTACATAACGTATTTCTCAAAGAGGGAGGATGTAGAGCAGAGTGTGTGCTGTGTCTTTAAGAAGCATTTAAAGGACTGAATGTGCATGTATAAATAGCAAGCACTTGCTATACTCAGTGCCATTTTGAGAGTGCAGCCAGAAAGTGAACATGCATGATTGTAATAGCTAGTTTGTTTATAAGTTTACCTAAGTTAAAGTAGTAAGCCTCAATCCTGATGTGTTTGTATATAACAACGCTACTCGATCAGAACCCACAAAGTCTTGTCTATTGCATCCTGACTAGATGAGCAATAAAAGGGAGTAGTAGGATGCTGCTTTGATTAGTAAGAATACGTGAGCGGTGGTGAAGACACTGCTTATACAGGCATTGTGATTGGGGATATGCTTCCCTGATGTATGGTTACAAGGATGTCCATGCTGTGATTAACACATTGAAATGATGCAATAAAGTTATGCTACTGCAGTTAATAAATGTTGTCAACTGCCATTTTGGTGTGTTGTGTTTTATTGAAGGGAGTGGAACAAATAAGCTTTGGGAGCAAACCAATTTGTCAAGAGACACCTTCAGTGTTCAGAGGTTTTACTGAGTTAAGGGGGGTTGGGTTGGGGGAAGGATGTTAAGCTTAGGAGGTAAGGGAAGGTTTAGGGAGAGTTTGGGAAGTGAAAGGTTACTTTAATATGGGAAAAGTTTGGAAGAAATGAGGTAGGTGTAGGAGGGTGTAACTTGATAAGGGATCAGATTTAGGCATGATCTTTCTACCTATCCTACCTCCCCTTCTTTTGGGACATTTTGGATTGTTCTGCTATTGTGGTTGGGTGCTTAGGTGGAGAAGAGGGCCAGGTTCCCCCTCTTGGTGTTCGGTGCTGATGCAAGAAATCTGGGGTTTGAAAAGCAGCTGTAGGATGCTGCTTTGATTAGTAAGAACAAGTGACCGGTGGTGAGGATGCTGCTTATTCGAGCAGGTTGAGCAGGAATAGGCTGCCCTGATGCATGGTTACAAGGATGTTTATGTGATTAACAAACTGAAATGATGCAATAAAGTTATATTATTGAAAGCTGCTAAAGGTCATCAAATGCCATTTTGTTGTGCTGTGTCATATTGAAGAAGATTGGGACAGACTATTTTGCCACCTTCTTTGTATTACCCACTTCTTATTGTGTATAAGCTTCTCCCTATGTTGTATATAGTTATACTTCATGTGTCACAGTTCTTCCTAATGTTTATCTTCCTAATGTGGGAGGAAACTGGAGCAAACCCACACAACTGGAGGGAGGACATGCAGACTCTGTGCAGAAGCCACTTCAGCCAAGAATTGAACTGGGGAACCTCTTGCTGTGAGGTAACAATGCTACCACTGCACCACTACCCCATCCGATGCATTTATATTATCAGACCACTCAATCCCCTCTGAGTTCTAGTTATGCAATCAGTAGTCTTTACATGTTATGTGCTGCTCACCTGGTGCTCTCTTGTTTGACATCTGTATGTCATTTTATTTTCCCAGTGCATTCAAGCTTGTAATTTTTTATCACTTTGCACAATACTTCTTTCTGTGGTGGTAGAAATTGAGCATTTGGATGAAAAAGCAATCCATTTCCCATTTCTTTTATTGTTGTTAAAACTGAAATTGTTTCTTTAAGAGCTTGAGATTATTTACTGCTCACCGTTACTCAAAACTAATTTCAGCACCTTTTGTTCTCCTAGATATTCCAACTGAATAAAGTTAAACAGCATCTTACTCTTTAAAGAAAAAGAAAATCTTAAAACTAAACCTGTTCTGCATTTCACTGACCACAAAAAAATCCTAAAATATGTATTAATAGCCCATTAGCAAACCTTTTACACATCTCCTAAAAGTTATTGCAATGAAAGATGCATTTGTTTCTATTTTATGCATTAGTTGCACCAGCTACATCACAAACTTAATGATTCTTCTAAGATTACACTAATTATGCTAATTAAGTTCATACATATTGTAATATTATTACCCCCACTTTTGGCTTGATGAGTATATTTCTCAGCCTTGATACTGGCTACAGACTGCGCCATAAATTCCATCACATGACTAGAACAGAACCTGTGGTAACATTTTCAGTGATGAAGGAGAATAACATTACTGAAATTGTGCATAGTACCAGTCTACAGTAACACCTTAAACAGTTCCTGAATAATACAACTAACTATTAAGTATACTGACTTTGTTTGTAGAAATAGCATACAATGCAGAATGCCAAGTATCTAAAGGTTACTTCATGCTATTGCATAATTGTTAAAGTACAGCATATGGATATGCTTTAGAATGTAGGGGGTGGGTAGGGGTGGTAGGCAATGGGCAGCAGTACCATTTACTGTACTTTATTACTTTGTTCACAGGAGCATGGCTTTATAATTCAGCATTGTATCACAGAACAAGACTGCATACTTCTGACAATATTATAGAAAAGTTGCATCATGCAATGTTAGCTCTATTTGACTAGTTATATTGTAAAGGATTTATGAATCACTGGCATTGTATCTTATCTTTTATGTTCAGCAGTAGTTTGGAAATAGTATGGGATCTGTAGGATTAAAACATTTTCAGTATGTATAACAAGGCAGAAAGAAGAAGGACATTTTTAAATAACAATGCATATAATGGCACGTATTTATGTTTTACTGTTTCTTTCTTGATTTTGTCTCCTACTTACTCTTCCACTAGTTTCTCAGTACCCTCTCACTCTTACCCTAGTTTCTCAGTACCCTCTCACTCTTACCCTAGTTTCTCAGTACCCTCTCACTCTTACCCTAGTTTCTCAGTACCCTCTCACTCTTTACCCTAGGTTCTCAGTACCCTCTCACTCTTACCCTAGTTTCTCAGTACCCTCTCACTCTTTACCCTAGTTTCTCAGTACCCTCTCACTCTTACCCTAGTTTCTCAGTACCCTCTCACTCTTTACCCTAGGTTCTCAGTACCCTCTCACTCTTACCCTAGTTTCTCAGTACCCTCTCACTCTTTCCCCTGGCTCCTTGATACTTTTCATTCTTTCTCTACCTTCTTGATACCCTCTCACTCTTCCCCTAGCTTCTCGATACCCTTGCATTCTTTCTCTAGCTTCTGAATACCCTCCGGAGACAAGCATTACTAGTCAACTGTGTCTGTGACTCCTCAGAGGCCTCTGACTATGTTTAGTTTTTTCAGGTTTGGATTCTGTGAATAGTTACTGCATTGATCTTCCTGCGTATTATTTTTGCATTCTCCAGGGCTCAAATTACTTTCAGTGAACTTGAGGTGAATTTTTGTACCTTTTTCCACTTGTTTTGGTGGAAATATCTTTTCAACATTAATTATATTAACTGCAATTTTACTTTGGATGTCTTTATGTGGTGAAAATGTATTTCAGAATTGTTAAGCTGGATTCCCCATGGGAGCTTTGCTTTTTTTTTTATCAATTTCCATTCCATTTCTTTTCCAGACATCTCTTCTTCTTCTAGAGTTGCCAGTTTGTTCTTCATACTATCTTGTTTATAAAGAAGAATATCATGCCCTCCTCTTCTTTTAGTGTAATTTTAGTTTTCGACTTTTAGAAAGCAGTAGGGTAAACCATTTTTGGTTCATAATTTAAGTCTTGGATTTATTGTTTTAACTTCACCAATATTTTGTTTCTAAGTATTTAGAGAAGTCAGCAATACATTTGAGTTGACATTTAATGCAGGGAACTCAAAAGAGCTGTTTGCTGCTGTTAATAAGTTAGCCAATGGCCCTTGATGACTACATTGCTGTAAGTTCATATCTTGCTTTCTGCTTATTTATTTATGTGGTGGTCCCATCCAGTGTACCATCCCAATCTTAGGATTTAACTGTTTTGGAAAGTGCATCAGCTATATTTTAAATCTTTAAAGGCCTCCCTAAACTCCATATCTGAAATCTGTTCAGAGACCAGACACCTAGGAAACTCCCATTTCCCATTCCCATAGATCAATTTTACGTGTCACAATTTTTTTTCTGTGACTTTCTATCTATCTGCTTTGCAGAAAAACAGTTTTTTTTTTATTCTGAGTGAGATGCAGTTCCAGTTTGGTCTGCCCCTCTATAAAGTATCTCAGCTATAATACCATTTTTAACATTTCTTCCTAGAACTTTTATATAGGTCTGTAATACCATCACATCCCTCACTGACATAATGAGTCTTTCAAATAAAATGGGTGGTGCAGTGGTGCAGTGGTGCAGCGGTAGCATTGCAACCTCACAGTAAGAGGTTCTCCAGTTCAATTCTCAGCTGGAGTGCCTTCTGTGCAGAGTCCGCATGTCCTCACTGTGTTCATTTGGGTTTCCTCGGGGTGCTCTGGTTTCCTCCCACATTACAAAGACATGCATCTGGAATGTTTCTCCCCAGGCCCCTGCTGAAGATTGGCTTTGTTCCAGACTTTCCCAGTAAATAAAGTAAAACAGCCATCCTTTCTTCAGATGAAGCCTGTTTACATTTATCTAGTAAATAAGGTCCAGTTTCCTTCTCTGTTATGACCTTTTCCTGAAGTTTTTGAATACTTTTTCTGCTAAAAACATTCTAGCCACTCATGGGATGTGAGATTCTGTTACTGCCATGTTACTGGACAAACAAGTAGGACCTCAACTAAAGCTTGAACTCTGATGGCTCTTCTGTAACTTTATTATTATTATTATTATTATTATTACTGTGTGCTTTCTGTTATTTCTCTCAATGACTGAAGCATTTTATTAGTATGCAGATGTAGATGTATTCTTTTTTGCAATTATATGCACGTAGCTAGCTGCTTGTTTTATGAGAATGTAACATATTTTTTACAAGTCCAACTGCCATCTGTGTCTGTGATACAGTGAATCACCTAGTACTTCTTTATGTTTTACCAGTATGCATGCATCAACTTCTGATTAATTTTAAACAAGCTTTTCTGCTTCTTTTCATCTTGATATGGTTTTAAAAGTATTAGTGCAAATGAAACATGAAATAATTGATTTAAAGCCTAGAAAACAACTCTGGCATGCCAAAACATAAACCATGACTACTACTCTTCAATAAAATCTTGACATATTTTGCATTTCCTAAATTAAACTGCATTAATGTGTCTAGATTTAGCCTAGTACAAGAGCCAATTGTACAGGCACATAAATAAAACAACTGTACTTTAATTTTATGCAGGATTACCTTTTCCAGAAATTCTACCAAAGCTATTATTTAAACATTTTAAAAAACTGCCTGCATGGCACAGTGATGTTGCTTCAGTTAACTGCATGTTGTAGCATTTCTGAAAGTTTAGAAAATATTTTATAATTTTACTGCCGAACATGTAAAACTGTAATGCACCGAAAAGGCAGTCATAGGAGCACAATAGTAATTTATGAATTCCACCATTAGTGGCCTAATGAGGAATTCAGAGTGAAATTTAAATGTAAAAGTCATACTAATAAATGGAGGGATTTCCTTATTTCTGATATGTAAAAGGTAGAAAAAGTGACTGAAGTGCCAGAAATATAGCTGAGATGCTTCTACAGCATTCACCTCCTAAACTGAAGGCACTGGCAAGTCCATTACATTGCAAGGAGATGCCTTGACAAAGAACAAGCACTGATTTTCCAAACTCTTTTTTCATTACAGCACTGTGTTTATGCAGAACATGAAATACTATCATAAAGTTAAATTATATAGTTTAATATTTGTAGCTTTTTTTACTGTACGGATTTTATAACAGCTGTTTTGTTTTCACTCAGTAAATGTATAACAGTTAACTGGAATGTAAAGGTTACTCTTTAATTTATTTTGTTTCATAGCTTTATCTTGGACACAGCTTTATTCTGCATTGCATTATTTTGAGGTCAATGGGCTAACAAGTTGCTATTTAGCATTTGCCCTAAAGAAAAGTAGACTACCTTCTGGAGATGATTCTTCCAGTAGGCACTTTATCTCACGTAGCATATCCCAAGTTATTTACTAAACAGCTGTCAACAATCCATCCTTACACTGCTGATTGCTTTACATCCATATCTAGCATTTATCCCTGACTTTTATCACAATGGAGGCAATTGAATCTAATCCACTTAATTCCTGGACTAAAACCTTTATTAACAAGTAATTCAACTAACTAAACACAGCTTAACATATATATTCCATACCAAAGCATTTCCTAATGGTTTGTCATTCCATATATATAACGTCATCTTGCTTGTCTTTGACATTTGCTTGTAGTCTAAAATTTCTATATTTCCATATGATTGCAACATGTAAACAATTCTAATAAACAAATAAACAAAAATAAATAAATAATTCTATTCTCTAGGAGATGCAAACATAAGATTAAAATATTGAAATAGTTCTTAATGGTAGTTTTCTTAAAATGAGCACCATTTATTGAATAAAACTTTCAATAAAACTTACATCTTACTATATTATAACATTTGTTATATAGTTGTTTATCCCTTTCCTCCAAGTTACATAACTTACTACATAGCTAATGCTTCCCTGAATTGCTTGTTCAAACATATCATTGACATTTCACAAGATTTCCTAGGTAATTAACAATTTTAATAAAACATATTTGTAAGTATCTTTAACACAAACATCTTCTCGAGCATAAGTATATCTTTCACATTAACAGCTTGATTGGTTTTAAGCTTACTTAATTTATCTTAAATCTTAACCTAACATAATTTATCTTAAATCTTCCCTTGGTAATAATACTGTATTTTACCTTATTAAACTCAGTAGTCACAGTCTGTATGGTTTTAGTATATTTTTAGTACTGCATAACTCAAGTTGATGACGAAATTCTTCAAGTATATGTATTTTATATATTGCTTGGACCTTTGTTTGTCTTGATTTATTTAGTTTAAAGTGGAGCTTATCTCCCCGGGCCTCTACTGAAAATGGACATGTATCCAGTTAGACTAGCCCGGTCAACAAATGTAAAATAAAGATAAAATAAATAAAATAAAATACTTTGCTCAGAGCCTAAATTCTCTGCACTACCTGTCAGATATGTTGTACTGATATAGTTTCAGATACAGGCAGATATTTGGATCTTACCAGAAATGGAAAGGACATCATTTTTTAATGCTTCTTTAGGAAAATTCTATGAAAGAGTAAAATCCCATGAAACAATATCAAAAGCAGACTTAACATAACAAGCACTTTGCAGAGACCGATTAAGCTCTGAGTTTTATTTAGTCTGGATTGAAGAAATGGACCCAACCCTGGAGGAATCAAACAGTCATACCTTCTAGGGACAGCCTGATATAGCATCCCATAAATGTTTATGAGTAATGTACACAATACTTCTGCTTCAATTAAATTAAATTGAGAAAGTTATTAATTTATATTCCACTATTTTTCATTCTTAAAATATGTCACTTCCCAAATAATGAAGATGCAAAAACCAAACGGCTGCAGGTACACTGAAGTGCCCAAAACACACAACAACAGCAAAAGTAAATTAAGACACCAAAGAAAAATGTCATCCCTGATGGTTATTAAAATATATATATATATATATATTGTACTATATGGTTATATGTGCACAAAATGTGTGTGTATATGTACATATATATATATATATATATATATATATATATATATATATATATATATATATATATTTTAATAACCATCAGGGATGACATTCCCCCTTTTTTAAATATTATTGTGTGTAAATACACACCTTTCTATATATTTTATGCATTTTTCTTATGGATATCGATATATGTTCTTACGTTAGTGGAGTAATATCTCTTTAAATTGTGATGTCATACTAATTGTCCTAGTATTTAACCAAGCATCAGTTGTAGTGATGTGGTCTGATGAAGCAACATTAAGTTGTGAAAGCGCTTACCGTTTGTCTTCTGCAATAAAGTACAGTGACTGATTTCCAGTGTGTAACTTTGGTGCCTTAATTTACTTCCCAAATAATTCCCGGTCAGTGATATGGAAGTATACAACATAATTTATCTTAAATCTTCACTAAACATGCTGAAAAATAATATTTTTTTGCTTGCAAAATTATGTGTAATTTGTGCATGCACTTGAGAACACTAATGAGTGCTGTTTTAGTATTTGAACAAATTGTAATGATATTAAATTAACCGTATACCTTTTTACAAGTTAATATATCTCTTGAGTACAGATACATACTGCACTTCTAGCATTGCTAATTCTGATTTGCTATTCTGAGAACAAAATATAAATAGTTACCAAATTCAGTAAATATTCTTAAGTCATATAAAACTGACAGTGATGTTAGAATCCTACACAGAACAGAGAGATATCATAGCAGAAGAGCCTATGAAATGTGGGAAAACAGATTTGTAGATTAATGTAGCTGGCCAGCAAGAAGGAGTCTCAGGGAGTTGCATTACAGGATATTACAATATCTGAAAGGATCATTTCAAAATAACTAAAAGAAAAATGGGCAATCTAAATGATTTCTGAAGGAATGTTTACAAGGATTTCAACAAGTTATCTCTAGAAAATTCTTTATTGACTTTCTTGATACCAGTACATCTGAATCTGAAGATACATGTCAAATATATACATGAAAAAGAACTTCAATAAATACAGGAATTAATGCAAAATAGAGAAGAATGTGGAGATATAGTGGACTTTGTGCAAGAAAAATATAATGAGCAAATACTAAAAATGTGTTATAGTTACAAGGATATCACATCAGAGAAATTGAAAATTGTTTAGCAAGCAAAGAAAACAGACCATGGGATTCAATAAACACCAAACTCCATGCGAGAACAGTGTAGCTGCTCTTGCATGGAGTCTGGCTGCCGAGCGAGCCAGTAAACTCCGAAACTGCTGTCCACGGGCCTGCCTTCACTGTTCTTGCATGGAAAGCCATGCAGAATGCTAATTACCTCATTTGCTGATGAAAACCATGCAAATGAGGTGAATTAGTGATTCAGCAAGCAGGCAGGTATCCATGCAAGAGCAGTGTTAGTTGCAGAAATGTGTTTAGTTACTAACCAAACACATTTCTGCAAAATGGAGGCATGACAGCTCAAATAAAAGCATGTATTATAATCTGTAGGCATGCCAGTGGCCAAGTATATGGCCATTGGCATGGAAAAGTGTTTAAATTCTATAACATTTAAGGTTTTTGCTTTTTGTCCGATCTCAGATGTTTAAGCATAGGGCAGCGGCACGCAAAAGTGAAGGTGCCATAATAAAAAAAAAAAAAATAGTGAAAATTCAATTTTAAATGAAATCTGCATTTTTCTATTATAGTGTATGGCATGCATAATCAAAACCATACCAGGGAACAGTGGTTGTTAAGGGGAAAGGGTCCATGTTAATGCAGTAACTATTGACTAAGGCAGTGAGGTATGCAAGTGAGAGGAAGTTTACTGAATCACAAAATATTCTAAGTCCACGCACTGCACCTAACCATGTAGATGCTAGAAGATGATTGAGTAGGCAGGAGGATAATACTGACCACCACCTCAGACAAAGAGGATGAGGAGATATTCAGACCCAGGGTAACCTACCAGGGGCTACATGATCTGGAGATAGTAGAGCGCTACAGGGTAGACAGAGACATACTTCAGCAACTCACCGAGCTGTGCCAACCTCAACTCAGAGCTAGTACCAACACAGAGGAAGCTATCCCAGTGGATACCAAGGTATGTGTATCCCTAAGAATACTAGTTACAGGTGCTTTCCAAAGACCAAATGGGGATGTCATGGGGGTCTCACAGGCATCTGTGTCCAGGATCAAAATAGGTCAACTAATAAAAATGAATCCATGACACTGTCCAGGAACACACCAGCCATTTATTAGACATACAACATACTAAGTGCTTTCACCCATCATTCTGTTGGGCTTCATCAGAGTAAAGTGCATCAGACAAAGCTTCCCATAACTTAAGATATTAAGGCTCCCAGTAGCTGCTGTCCCTGTGTATTTTACAAATTTGTTTAGAGTGGATTACCGTGAGAAACACTCCAAAGTTATGTTAACTGTGTTTACAGGTATCCACTGTTACTACGTCCAGTTTAGCCTCCGATACACTTGAGAACAGCGCTGTGTCTGACTCCTTGCTCTAGAAGTTGTAAAGCCATCTTTACAACTGCTAGAACAAGGAGCTAGACACAGCATTCTTCTCAAGTGTATTGGAGTCTAAACTGGATGTAGTAACAGTGGATACCTGTAAACACATTTAAAGTAACTCTGGAGAGTTTCTCATGGTAACCCACTCTAAACAAACTTGTAAAATATGGATGGACAGCAGCTACTGGGAGCCTTAATATCTTAAGTTATGTGTAGCTTTGTCTGATGCACTTTACTCTGATGAAGCCCAACAGAATGATGGGTGAAAGTGCTTAGTACGTTGTATGTCTAATAAATGGCTGGTGTGTTCCTGGACAGTGTCATGGATTCATTTTTATCTGTGTCCAGGATACTCCACGAGTTCCTGGAAGGCATGCAACCACTTGCCGCTGAGCACATTAAATTTCCCAGCACCCATGAGGAGAGGACTGGCAGTATGTGTCTCTTCCACCATGTAGCAGACTAGCAGGAGGTACTGAGTTCCATAGACTGCATGCACTTCAGCATCAAAACACTACCCGGTGACCAGGGTAGGGTCTAACTAAACAGCAAGAGGTTCCAGTCCATCAACTGCCAGGTCATGTGCAAAGCCCAGGGCATTATCATGAATGTGTGTGCTGGCAGCCCTGGAAGCTATCATGACTCCCAAGTCTGGCATTCATCACAGCTGTATCAGGCATTTGCCAGTGGGGATATTCCGTATGGCCATCTGGTGGGGGATGCTGGCTATGCACTGGAGCCATGGCTGATGACGCCCATCAGAAATGCACACACACACACACACACACACACACACACACACACACACACACACACACACACACACACACACACACACACACACACACACACACACACATGGTGCGGCACACATGATAATGAGGCACACACACAAACCAGGATTATTATAGAGCATGTGTTTGGGATGCTCAAGTCATGGTTCCACTGCCTTGACATATTCGGAGGAGCCTTGCAATACTCTCCAGCCACATGTGCACACATGTTCATAGTATGTGCCATGCTACACAATATGATCCTGTAGAAACAGCTGCAGCATGAACAAAACATGGGAGGGCCACACAGCCCCCCACCATTGCCAAGGTCTCCACAGGCAAAGAGGGACTCAGAGGAGGAACATCCTGAGCCTTCCCCTGTAGGTAGATGGAGGCATGCCCAGTAAAGAGGCAACACATAGCACATACACTGACAGTGAAGGGACCGAGGGACTGATATCTTTTTCTGACTCGCGCACACAGTAAAATGGATGCCAAACATCACACCACCTGTACCTTACCATGTATAGGCAGTGTACTGCATGCATCTGACATAGTCAGCCCTCAAACACTGTCCTCATAACTGCCAGAGGCACAAGGGAAGTCAGTCTTCTTAACAATAAATGAATGGAGTAGAATGTTTGGATAGCATGTCTATGGTATTGATGGAAGCATGCAAGGGAATGGGGTGGTTTACTGAGACATCAGCAGACTGACAGCCATGTGGGACAGCAGGAACTGTATGCTCAGTACTGGCTTACCCACACTATACAGTACTGTCCTAGTTGACAAATACCACTGCAGTATATGTGGTGAGCCAAATAACTGGGGGATCATAGGTCACTTGCATGGATGTCAAAGTGGGGATTGCATACTCACCCCCAGCCTCACCCAGCAGATCAGCTGTAGAAAACCATACAGAAATGTCTGGCAAAGGCCCCCAAATGGTGACATCCATGAAATTCCCACCTACAGACTTACACAGTGATATCACAGCAGGTCTGGCAGTGGCAGTATGGCTCTGAAAGGTAAGAAGTCTGAAACTAAAAATGTTTATGCCAGAACAATCTCTCCTGTGGTTGATACTATTATGTCTGTAGTCTCAAAGATAGGGCACAGCATTATGCTAAATGGAACCAAATTGTTACGCAAATATCAGCACAGTCTTTGCAAGTGTGTATTGTGTACAGATGTGTCACCCCCACCCACCCATAGTCCCATAGAAATGCAGTAACATGTCCCTAGCCTTAATCAGCATCCAGCTGTCAACTAGAGTGATGGCTCAACACCAACAGAAAGCAATTGTCAGTAACACCCAGTCAAATTACTGTTGTCATCCCAAGGGAGTCCACTGCCTGGCAGCCTGGGAACATATGATCATCAGAATGCACTGCCTTGCTACAGATGGCCTGCACCTATCACACCTGGCCTACAGGCCTCTGGCAAATGCCCATGCCTCACCCAAAGTGTCCTTTTAGGGAGTGTCATGGGGTGCATAACACCAACATAACACAGTCTACAGAATGCAAAGAAAGACCATTCTGCTAACTGCCAGGAGCAAACCTGCCAGCCTCAGAGAGCCAGAATTCTGGACAAAGCCATGAATAATGGGGTGATAAAGGTCCAAATAGAAGGACACCTTTGAAATACTGCTCTAATAATGTTAGAAAGCTGATGGAATTAATGTATTAGCATGAAATGTCTGAAGGATATGAAGTCTGAAACTACAATGTCAACTGTCAGTAATATCTGACTTCAACCCTGAGAGACTTGCAAAACACTTTTTCTTGAAAAACCACATTTGTTTGGGTAAACTATCAGATATATGAGTCATGAATCTGGACATTCTGTGAAACTCAGTACAGTCGACAGGCAGGGCTAGGAGTACAAACATGGGAATGCACTCATTGCAGGCAGTCATAACCCTGGAAGATGTTGACATGTCTGCATGTACAGAACCCTGGCCCACAGCCATGGGGAGTAACATGTCCTTCTCTGATCACTCATCTTATGGAACATCCTGACACAGAAATGTGGCCAGCCAAGCCAAATGAGGTGGGCCATACATATATGTGAAACACACACACACACACACCTCAAGGCTGGTCAAACAGTCTGACACACACACAAGACCTTCCAAGTGCAGTCGAACTTTGAGAAGATGCTTATACAAAGTACTGGTAACTATAGGCCATCATGTCTGACCCAGGACACCCCCCACACATATCTTATCCCCTACACATCTGTCTGGAGTCTGCCTATTACCCTGATCCTGCCTGACTTATATTACCCAACCGTGGACTGGAAATCAAACCATGCCAGAACAGAAATGCACAGAGACTCCGCCATTGTAATATATTACCAAGGTGCTGGACTGTTTGCACAGCGTAAGCAGTCAATTAGTTGTAGGCACACCTATAAGCAGGCTGGATTTTGCCAGAATGCCTAGCATTTAGCCCATAATATTGTTGTGTGCATCATCCATTCTTTATTCCTCTCGTAAATAATTGTGATGATCTAAGGAGTTATGCCACGAGGTACTGAAACAATACATGACAGTGACAAATGTCATATATGTCAGATGTCTGCTAAAACAAACCCTGTAACCCTAGCGACTCATACATTACTAAGAGAAATAGTCACAATCACTGTATGGCCCATTGTCTCCCCATTTTGATAGACTATCTCCAGATATCCTGCACCAACAGGCTGAGAGGTATGGCGGTAGCACAAAAAGCATCGGACTAGAGTACAACAATCCCTGGAATGGAGTCCCACATTTGCTATAGACGTTCACACTGGGCATGCTCATACACTTAGAAAATTGTCAGTAGGATCCAGGAATTAACAGGCCTTTCCCATTGCCCTATTTTAGCAGTCCTGCAGATATCAGTCACCTTAGAAGTCCCTTTCATTGGGCTTCAGCCCTATAAGCTCTGTAGTGTATGCAATAACTGTGTAACACTATAGTATAAATAACTAGTTAGGTAGGAGTTCTAATCTCAGTCCTGGCAAATGTAAGAGAGTGTGTGTGTGTGTGTGTGTGTGTGTGTGTGTGTGTGTGTGTGTGTGTGTGTGTGTGTGTGTGTGTGTGTGTGTGTGTGTGTGTGTGTTCATAAGTTAAAGATTTTGGGTCCATTCACACCCAGTACACTTCCCAATACCCTACTTTAGCAGTCCTGCAGATATCAGCCACCTTAGAAGTCCCTTTCATCAAACCTCAGCCCTGTAAGTTCTGTGGCATCTACGATAACTACACAACACTGTAGTTCTAAGTATCTAGTTGGGTAGGAGTTCTAATCCCAGTTCTGGCAAATGTGTGCATATGTGTAGTTTAAAGTATTTTGTGGCCTCTCTCACCCAGTACATCACCCATTGCCATACTTTACAAGAGCTGGTGATGTTTCTCACCTTAGAAGTACTGCTGGACAACCTTCACCCTATAAGCTCTGTGACACATGCAATAAATGCATAACACTATAGTAGTAATAAATGGATAGGCAGGGGTTCTAATCTCAATCCTGGCAAGTAAGTGTGTGTGTGTGTGTGTGTGTGTGTGTGTGTGTGTGTGTGTGTGTGTGTGTGTGTGTGTGTGTGTGTGTGTGTGTGTGTGTGTAAGAACAGTATCTTGTCTGTGGAGGAGTTGTGGTTGTGAGAGAACCCTATCCATTGGGGGTGGATTTTGCTACGTTTTGCTCTTGCCCTCCCAGTACATGTCCCAGTGCATCCTGTAGACACTCTGCAGCCCTATAAGCATTGTGCCATGTGCAATAACTATGTGACAGTATGGTACATATAACAAGATAGGCAGCCCATCTAATCCTTGGATATCACTCCTCACTCAGGAATCATACACAAACAAACTCAGGTAGGCAGCAACCCCTACATCAGCAGGTGGCTTGCAAACTGGCTCACAGATAGAACCCACAGTGTGAAAGCAGCAAACCCCATGTCAGACTGCTGAACAGTCATGAGTGGAGTTCCACAGGTTGTGGACCTGGGTCCCCTCATGTTTGGGATCCACACCTCTGAGGACCAGCCCAATACAATGGTGCCCTGGCTGACAATGTTTGCAGATGACTACAAGGTGGGTGCTACTATTACCCCTGCAAGTGAGGTTGACATCCTTCACAAAGGATTATCTGAGACCTATGACTGTTGTCAGAACCCTGGACATACGCTCAATGCCAAATGATGTGCCACCATCTCCTTTGGGTATGACATGGTTCCCATAAAGTAATACATTTATGATAGTCCTCTGAACACTGATGTTGGGATAAGGGAACTGGGAACACAGGTTGACAGTGAGCTCCCTGTTGACCACCACAGTGCCACTGTCTTCTGAAAGTCCTTCCATGTGTCACTTCTCCTGACTAAGGGTGCTGAATCCAGGAAGTAAAAGGACAGTGTTTCCCTGTACTCTCCCCTCAGTAGGCAAATCAATGCATACTATGACCCATTTGCCATGTACCCCACTGGACACCTGGAACAACAGGTGAGGCTGCAAATATACCTCACAAAGAGGATCTTAGGTACCATATGGACAGATTCCAACAACTCCAACAAATCTCTGTCTCATATTGGCTACTTAGGTATGATCTCTGACTGATATACACAGCCATGTCTGACCCACCCCTGTCAGGAATGCTATATCCAAAGAAACCAATCTGTCCACACAGTATGCCCCAGATACCTCAACCCATCCTGACAATCAACAGGACATGCTGGAGGGACAGGTTCACAACCCAGAGACTGGCCATGCTATGGAATAGACATCATATACATGTCAAGCACATCACTGGCCCTCTTCAAGAAACATCTGGAGGAGTGGATGGGCAATAGAATACCCACATTGAGGATCACTCCAGTGACTATACTCAGTAGACACAGGGGGAGTATCATCAGGTGGCATGATGCCAGTGTATTCCCATGGACTAGCCTTGTAAATCCTCCATGGCCATTTGCCAAGTACACACCTATGAATCTTTGAACCTATGGATCTCAGTACTGTCAAGTGTGTGTGTGTGTGTGTGTGTGTGTGTGTGTGTGCGTGTACATTAGTGTGTATAAAAGTGTTTGTGAGTGTGTAAATGTGGGTGAAAGTAGTTGGAGGCCCATCTCACCCAGTACAACTATCATTGCCATACCTTACAAGTGCTGTAGATGTTATTCACTATATAGGTACCTTGGGACACTCCCAGACCTATAAGCTCTGTAGTGTGCGTGGCAACTGCATAACACTATAATACCAATAACTACATAGTTAAGGATTCAGATATGAGTCCTGGCAAATGTGTGTAAGTGTGTATATGTGTAGGTTATAGTATTGTATGGCCTCTCTCACCCAGTACATCACCCATTGTCATAATTTGCAAGCCCTGGTGATGTCCCTCACCTTAGAAGTACCTTTGGACAAGTATCACCCCATAGCCTTCATGGCACATGTGATAAATATGTAATAATGTAGTAATAATAAATAGCTAGGTAGGGATTCTAATCTCAGTCCTGGCAAATGTGTATGAGAGAAGAATATTGTGTGTATGTTTGTGCGAGAACGACATCCATTGGACGGCCATGGTTTCATATTTTATGCCATGGTACTCACAGTACACATTCCTAGGTCTACTGTATGAGGCCCACTGTTCACATCAACCGTAGTGGTATCTATAGACATAAGCCCTGTGGAACAGTATGGTATGAATAACAAGATGGGTTGGTCTGCTAACGTCAGTACTGGCAAGTGTGTGTGTGTGTGTGTGTGTGTGTGTGTGTGTGTGTGTGTGTGTGTGTGTGTGTGTGTGTGTGTGTGTGTGCGTGTGCGTGTGTGTGTATAGAAATGGTTGTGAGTGTGTAGACTTGTATGTAACACTATTATGAGTACTCTCACAGCCAATACACCAACCATTGCCATACTTCACAAGGCCACGTAATGTTATTCACCTTACAGGTACCTTGTAACACTCATCACACTAGTAGTCCTGTGCCACCTCCAATAATGGCATAATAGTGTGGTACCACAACTTGATGGGTAGGGGATCCAAACACAACACTGGAAACTGTGATCCTGTGTGTGCATATGTTTTGTGTGTGTGTGTGTGTGTGTGTGTGTGTGTGTGTGTGTGTGTGTGTGTGTGTGTGTGTGTGTGTGTGTGTGTGTGTGTGTGTGTGTGTGTGTGTGTGTGTGTGTGTGTGTGTGTGTGTGTGTGTGTGTGTGTGTAAACAGTATTCTTTGTGTGTTTGGTCAACACAATATCCTCTGGGGTTGTGGGTGTTAGCAATTTGAATTGTGTTCTACCTACCACACTTACCATTGTCCACTCTACAAGAGCTGATGTCAACCACTATAGACTTATATGCAACCCTTCAGCCCTATAAGCTGTGAGGCACATGCAAGAACTGTTACACAGACCTAGGAAATGTGTGCAGCTATGACATGGTCGATGTGTTACATCACTGCCATACCCCTCATTGGTGATGTCTACAGGGACACATCCTGCTGACACACAGACACCAGGAACACAAACAGAATACAGCATGTGAGAACACATTCGCTTAGTGTTACTAACACCAATAATGCATCATGGCTGAAAAGGTACACACACACTCTGATGTATACCCATTACAAATACCAGATGGCAGCACCTTACACAGCATTAAATAGCTACACTTTACCTAAGTCACCCTATGCATCAGACCCATATTAGCATGTCCCTGCATCGATGGTATGGATGGCAGGGATGTGGCACAGGTATAATCATATACACAGGGTGTTGTGTGAGTTTGCCAGAAGCTTAGGCTGGCTATATGTTTGACATCTTGTGTGTGTTTGCAGGGTGTTCATTAAATGGGTTGTGTAGTGGTGGTGTGTGTGTGTGTGTGTGTGTGTGTGTGTGTGTGTGTGTGTGTGTGTGTGTGTGTGTGTGTGTGTGTGTGTGTGTGTGTGTGTGTGTGTGTGTGTGTGTGTGGAGATGACTTGTCTGATGGTGATGTGTGTGTGTTTGTATGCACACAGTCACGCCATGTGAGTGCCCTACACAGGGGTATTTTGGACAGCTGTGGGCAGTACATGGCAGGATGTACAGTTCACCATCTCCTGCCATGGGCAAGGGAACTGGGCCTGCCAGGGGTCTCATTGGCACTATCAGGGCTGAGTCCAGATGCAGTAATACTCCCCGATGGTGACTGCTCCCTGGTGGATCCACGTCTCTGTTGGGACCGGCAAGGACCACATTCCCATGGCCTGCTGCATCCTGGCATGGACAGCACACCCCCTTCAGTAGTGTTGGTGGTACTGCCAGTACAGGTACGTGATGGTGCACAGCCAAATAGACCCTCAGCTGATTGTGGTGTTGCCCTACATCTACATGGCTGCTGTCCATCGTCCACCAAACACTGAAGCACAAATATTCCATGGTCAAGGAGTGCCAAGGTCTCCCCCCACCATCTATCCATGACCTCAGTACTCTCATGGATGGCCACAGTGAGTTCACAAATATCGCCATGGACACCAGGGTCATGCTCATCCACAACCCTGCATATATGTCTGGTGTTACGTTCATTACGTGCCTGTGCCTACATGATAGCCTGAAACATGCGTCTGGTGACTGCTGCTGTGGCACTTGCAACAGGGGCATGATGAACTGCAATCCTCCTCTGAACACCTCTGCCCATCTGCCTGTGTGGGACCTCACCAGGACTCTGGCTATGGCTAGTGCCTGTACCCTCACTTGCCATAGTCACCACACTAGCCTGTTCCATGCCACCTCCTGCCAACTGTCCATTATCTGTGGCCACTGGTGATGGGGTATGAGTGGGCATTATGACTGTGTGCAGGGATGGAGTTGACAATAGTGGGATGCCAACCGATGGCACAGATTCAGCCCCTGACAACCCCAGCTGTGCCTCAATATGAGTATCATCATGGTCAGAGTCTGCAGAGACACTGGTATCAGAATCAGAGTGGGAGGGACCACGGCCACCATGTCCACCTGTGAGGAAAAAACAACATATGTAAATTGCACACGCACACACACACACACACACACACACACACACACACACACACACACACACACACACACACGCACACACACGCACACACACACACATACAGGTGAGGTGCCTCAAAGGCATTACACAGACCTCACATTAGCCAGATGGGGACATTCACAACACAGTCAGACAATAACATACACACGCTGATCAGACCCACAGCATCATGCAGTGTAGCCTTTTCCAATTACTGTTACTACTAATATACACCTCTGGGATATGTGAGTGCTGTTAGTAGGTGATGGCTCTTCACCTAGCACATACTGCACCCATGTAAATTATTGCTGTTCACCTCTATAGCACTGTGGCAACTCCTACAGAACATACCTCCCAACTGTACAGAGTTTTGCTGAATGTCTAGATGTGTGGCTCATATGTTTGGTCTGTTTCTCATAACTCCTGTGTTTGTCTGATACATTACAGGGTTGACCTGTGGATTGATACGACTAATTAATGTCCTAATTTGAGGTGTAGACTGCATAACCTGCAGTACATGTATGATAAAACAAAGCCAGTTACTCAAACAACTTCCCAAGCTTACAGTGGATAGGATATAGTAAGTGTACACACACCTGTTAATATGCCAGGTTTTTGTGATATATCACATGATACCTCAGAAATCAGGTCATAACATTGCCATTATTTCATATGACATATAACCTGTGCAATCCAATTGAAGAACATACACATCAGTTACAGGTAACATATGGTAAATGAAAGCGGTACAATAGGCTAGTTGCATGAGTATGCACACCCTTAAAGTAATACTTTGTTAAAGCACCTTTTGATTTAATCACAGCATTCAGTCCTCTTGGGAAGGTGTCTATCAGCGTGGCACATCTTGACTTGCTAATGTTTGCAGTCTCTCCCTTGCAAAACACCTCCAACTATGTCAGATTGCAAGGGCATCTTGTGTGCACTGCCATCTTCAGGTCACCCTGCATATATCGTATTGGACATAGGTGTGTGCTCTTACTGGGCCAGTGCAGAATGCTGCATGTGTTCTTGTGAAGCCATCCTTTTGTTGATTTGGATGTATGGTTTGAGCCATTGTTGCGTGGAAAGATGGAATTGCTCACCATCCACAGTTATGTGGCAGACACCAGAAGGATTGGAGCCACAAAGAACCAGTGTTTGGAACTGTTCATAATCCACACCAACTTGGCTGGAACCCCAGTTCCAGCTTTTGAACAGCAACCCCAAAGCAGGACACTGCCATCACCATGCTTCACCGTGGGGGTGGTGTTGTTGTGGTGATGTGCAGAGGTGTTATTGCACCAAACAAACCTGTCAGAATTGTGGCCAAAGAGTTCAACCATGGTCCCATATTACCATAACACATTTCCCACTTGCTTTTTGGAGACCTGATGTATGTTTTCAGACTCTCTCAAGGCCTGGATATTGTTTGGTGTGAGAAACTGCTGCTATCTTCCAAGCCTACCCCATAGGCAAGACATCTGGAGACCACAGAAGATTGTTGTGACATGTAGTACACATTCAGTACTTGCCTGCAATTCCTACTACTCCTTTACTGTTGCTCTAAGGCTCCTGGCAGCCTCACTGGCCATTTTTGGTCTTCTATTCTCATAGAATTTGTGGTTTACTATTAGAATGTCAAAGTAAACTCCATCGTCTGTACTGTTGTCGAACACGAAAGTTCGAAAATGGCAATATCGAAGACCAAACACCAACCTAGGAACGGGTTTTAACATGGGTTGAGATAGGGGAAAGGTTTGTAGTTCGGCAATAACACTGAACACCTATCTTGACCCATGTTAAAACCGTTCCTAGGTTGGTTTTTGGTCTTCAATATTACTGTTTTCGAACTTCCGTGTTCGACAACAGTACAGTCGGAGTTCACTTCGACATTCTAATAGTAAACCAAATTTGGTGTGATGTCCACTCTTTCACAATGTCACTGTAGCCCCATATTTTCAACACCTTTTGGTGACTGTCTGCACTATGTTCTATGGTATGTGCAATGCTGTGGAAATGTTTTGGTACCCTTCTCCAGGCTGATCCATCTCAAACATGTGGCCCCTTTGCAGCTTCATCAGCTCTATGCAAACCATGGCTGTTGCTGTAGCAGGCAACTGGGTATATGTTAGAATAATCCTGGTAGGACAGCTGACCATTATTTGCTGTTAATCAAAGAGTCTCTGTAATTGATGGCAGGTGTGTACCCAACAAGATGTGCTGTAGTTATATCAAAAGCTGCCTCAACACAGTAGTAGATTCAGCCTGTGAACACAAATGCATCTAGGCTGTTGTACTATTGTTATGTGTCATTATTGTTCCCCTAACAGATTTGTTTGCTTTACAATTGAATTGTACAGGTTATAGGACACATGAAAGGTTGGCAGTATTTTGAAATTGTCTATTGTGCTCTCATTTTTGTATATCACAAATACCCTGCATTCTAACAGGTGTGTACATTTATATGCACTGTACACCACTAATTTACACAATATGATGCTAGTTTTGGGCCTTTGTGCCCCATTTTGTCAGTCTTTGTCTAGATGTCCTGCAATGACAGGTTGTGAGGTATGCTACAGATATGTGACATCTCCTGCAAATAGGCCCATGTGATGACCACCATGATGCAATGCAATAAACACAACCACAAGTGAACATGCAGATATTGCCAAATAGGTGAGTGTAACAGTTGTGTGCATGGTCACATGCATTAACTTTAGCATGCCTGGAGTACTGGTGATCCACAGTAGGAAAATCACATACTTACTGGCTTCAGGCTGCTGTTCCATGGGCAGGCCAGAGGGACCTATGTAGTTGTGAGGGAGAGGTATTGTCAGCAGATTCACATGAGGCATTGGTACAAGATGAATGCTACGTTTCTGCACAGGTACAGCACACACTATGATATTACACAATTTTCTGTCTTTCATCATATATGTGCACTTGTGTGCATTACTAAACCCCACCTACTAATCTATTTTGCACTGACATATGCATCTAGAGACTCTATAGAAGACAGTTTAAATGCTATTTCATTACATTGATGTGTACGTTAGCCTTACCTGGATGCTCCTTGCCTGGGTGCCACTCACCTCCATGACTGCTGTCTCCCGTGTTTGAGGTTGTGTGGAGGCTACCCCAAGGTTGGCAAGGAGTTCCTCTGTCGCTGTAAGTGGGGCTTGTGTGGCCGGACCCCACCAGTAGCAGTACGAACCCTCGCTACAGCAGGAGTCCTTTGCCGGGTATGATGTATCAGGTCAGTTGCTCTATGCCTGACCTGATTGTATGTGCGTCCATGGTGGCCCAAATTGTTCACTCTGTGGATGATCTCATCTCACAGGGCAGACCGCTCCTGCAGATTTTGCTGGCTACAACCAAAAAGGATGGCATAGTTTAGGATTACAGGTTCTGTGATGGCTGCTGTCTCCACATCAGTGTAAGGTGGTTGCTGTTGCATGGCACCTGGAAGACATAAACAGGGAAACACATCACAGGACCTCAGACATTGCCCAGAGTTCTTTACAGAGCCAGCACATGAATATTGACTATCATTAGCCACCACTTACAAACCCATCATACCCCTGTACCTAGCAGCACTGTATGAACATGTATTGTACTCCTGGTCCTGATGTGTCATGTTCCCCCCAATGAGGGCCAGTACATTGCATAACCGAATATTCATCAGTCACATTTGTGTAGAGGGATGACAGTGGCCATGTTCCTTGCTGATGGGATGGCTATGGTGCTCAGGCTTTGCTTGCATACAGTGTGTAATGGAGCATATGCCTGGCTTCATGTAGGATACAGACAGGAATGTTATCAGACCCCAAGGGGACTTGCTTTTATTAACTTTGATTAGGCAGTTTGCCCTGATCCATGATGATGAGGGGAGGGCTGCATGTGCTGTACATATCCACCTATACTGGTGATGAGCTGGGGGGATGATGTTTGCCCTAAACCTGTCTGCAACAGGTTGGGTGTAGCTATGGTGTATGTATGCATGTGCTGTGATTAACCACCATTACAGGGTGGGTTAGGTTGTTGCCCCTGAGACTGCAGACATATGTGAAGATGGCCCTATATTTGCCCTTAGTGGATGTGTCCAATTTGTACTCATAGTTAGCCTTACAGTAATCCACCTGTGACCTATTATGCTCGTTCAGACAAAGGTTGACATGCTGCCCAGTTGTGCTTGCTCCTACTTTGCCTTGTACAGCCAATATAACATTCCATTATGTGTTTTGTGCATTGCTGCTGTCCATCAAAAGGGTTTACTCTACTTTGGTGGATACAGGTTTTACAAATAAGGTATTGCTGAGGCCATACAACTATGTGGGTGGTCATATATCTCTTTGTAGTAGGCATGGACACAGGGTCAGAACACAGTTGGCCAGCTCTACAATTTCATCATGATATTCATGCTTATTCTAGTACCTATGCCTGTGTCAGGACAATACCACAACCAGTAACTGCAGAAGTGTAATGCTGTTGGATGCACAGAAACTAAGATTACACATGTGTACAACATGTACAGCTTATTTACTTGAATGTTTGCATCTCATGTCAGTTGCTATGAGGCAGCCAGGTACACCTACCCATGCATACATATGCATAGGTAATACCTGCTATACATTTCTGTTCTATGTCAGTATGGCACACTGTAATTACAGTCTTGATGCCCAGTCATTCCTGCCAACCTGTTAGGGCAGGACATCTGGAGGATGCTGCAGATATGTGGTGGGCTGTGGGCCAAGATTAGTGACACTTTCTTCATATTGATGTAACACACATACATCATTTGACTGTACAGTAGCCTTTGCATTCACAGACATACCCTGGAGGATGTCCACCGCTGATATGGCAGGCAGAGAGGAGAAAGGCTAGGATTGTGGTAGTGAGGGTAGGACCTTTTAGTGTTGCAAGTATGACTGGTATGGGTACAGAGCTAATTGACATGATGGACAGAGTAAAGGTGGATATATTGTGTGTACCAGAGACCAGATGGAAGGGGGGTAGGCCTGTGTGTATCAGAGTCGGGTACAGATAGTTATATCATGATGTGTATCAGGGTGGAGATGGTGTAGGGGTTAATCTGAAGAAACATTATGTCAAGGGTGTTTTTGGAGGTGATAAGAGTGTTGGGTAGAGTGATGTTTATCAGGCTGATTACTAATGGTGTAATGATGACAGTTGTTAGTGCATATGCTCTGCTAGTTGCGTATGTGATGGGTGAGACAGGAATATTTTAGAGTGGTTGGATGAAGTGGTGATGAGTATACCCAAGGGTGAGAGACTGATGATTGCAGCAGATTTCAATGTGCAAGTTGGTGAAGGGGACAGAGGGGTTGCAGAAGTAATGGGTAGCTATGCTGTTAAGCCAAGGAATGCAGAAGGTGTGATGGTGGTGGAGTTTGCAAAAGAGGTTGGACATGGCTGTGGTGAATATGTATGTTTACAAGACCAAGGGGCATAGGGTGACATGCAAGAGTGGAGGGAGATGCACACGGGTGGATTATCTCCTATGCAGGTGGGCCTGTTTGAAGGGGAATGGAAACTGTAAAGTGGTGGCAGTGGAAAGTGTAGTTAGGCAGCATAGAATGTTGGTCTGTGGGATGACGTTGGTGATCAAGAAGAGAGGGAGGAGGGTGAGGGAGCACCACAAAGTAAATGGTGGATACTTTAAAAGGGTGATTGCGAGGTTGATTCAGGGAAGAAATACGATAGGCAGTGGGTGGCAGTGAAGAGTTACCAAATATCTGGGTAACTACATCTGAGCTAGTAAGGGAGACAAGTAGAATGGGGCTTGGTGTATCATCTGTACAAAGGAAGGCGGACAAGGAGACCTAGTGGTGGAATGAGGGAGTACAGGGGAGTATACAGAGAAAGAGGTTGGTGAAGGAGAAGTGGGATTGTCAGACAGATGAAGAAAGTAGGCAGGCATATAGGGAGATGGGGTGCATGGCAAAGAGAGTGATGGCAAAGGTTAAGGATGGGGCATATGAAGGATTGTATGTAAGGTTGGACATCAAGGATGGAGGATAGGACCTGTAGCAATTGGCTAGACAGAGGCACGTAGTTAGGAAAGATGTTCAGCAAATAAGGGTGATAAAGGGTAATGGTGGAAATGTACTCACAAGCAAGGAGAGTGTATAGAGCAGATGGAAACGGTACTTTGATGGGCTGTTGAATGAGGAGAATGAGAGAGAGAGAGAGAGAGAGACAGTTGGATGATGCAGGTATGGTGAATCAGGAAGTGCAACAGCGTATCATGGGGGAAGTAAGGATAGCTATGAAGAGGTTTAAGAATGGAAAGGCTGTTGGTCCAGATGATATACTTGTAGAAGTAGCTGGCCTAGCAGTGTCACAGTCAATGTTGTTCAACACACACTCCAGTAGTAGTCATATGTGAGCCATCCTTTCCTGGGGTGACTCAGGGGCCTGAGCTGTATTCTATGTTACTGCAGACAGACACAGATGCTATGGCCATAGGTTCTGATCAGTAATATATCAGTACAGCAAGCCTTGTTGAGACATATATGTTTAACTGCCTATTTCCTATTATTACATACCCCCTACTGCAATCCGTTACATCCATACTTGTTTGACATACCTTTTTTTCAAGTGTAGGTGGTTATATCCTGCTTGCTGTTATTTTTTTTTATGTCTGCTTCTCTCTCTCTCTCTCTCTCTCTCTCTCTCTCTCTCTCTCTCACACTCCAGGATGTAGGGTATACATCTGTTTTGCATAGGCAACAGCTTGTCTTTTGTAGGTAATGCTCATGGGCAGCTGATAGCTTGTGCACCAGTTGCAGTCCCCCACATGCTAATTGCATTTAGAACAGCTGTGGTATCATTACAATAGCCAATTGCATGGAAACACACTCCTATAACTGAGTACTTCATGTGGATGTTGACCCTTTACCTTGCCTGTGAGGAGAACTTCATGGAGGTGTGTGACAAACAATATCATAGAGGGTAGTTGGAAATACCTCTTACAACAAACACTGTGGAGACAGCCTGAAAATCTGGGGGAGAATGTTCCAGACATAGGGACTGAATGTATGTATTGCTGTTATACATTTGAAGTACTGCTAGTTTGACAGCGTTTGTGTGGATATGGCTGTTCTGCATGATTTTAAGACTGACAGTGTTATGTGGTTGACATAACTCTCAACTGTAGGGCTATCAGCAGACTGGCCAGAGTTTGGGCACTTTTATATTTGGCGTGTTACACGTGTTTTGTCTTTGAAAATTCAGCAGCATACTCTGAGGATTTCAGTCAGTAAACGGTAACATCCATTTGTGTTTCTGACTTCATATACCTCAGGACAGATATGTTACACAAACCCTGTTACACCAGCAACTTTCTCAGTTTATAATAGCAATATGTCAATGATGCCCCTGTGTTTTGGCCTCTGTCCCCCAAGTATGTCTGGCTTTGTCCAGATGTCATGCAGTAAGTGGTGGATAGGTATGGTATATCATTATTTAGTGACTTCATTCCTGATATCATCCCAGTGATGTATCAGACTGCTAGCCATGTTATGTGTAAGAGGCCTTATATATGAAGACCAAGCCTGGACATTCTGTGGGACTCTGTACAGTTGGGAGGTCTGTGCATTTCTGGCAATTGTTGACAGACTGTCAAGATTGTGTAGCAGTATTATGTGAATATGTTATTTGGCCTGTGTAGGGAGGGTGGGTAGATGAAAATGGAATGGTTCCTTTTTTGTCTGACTTTGCATGCTGCCCCAGTTTCTGGTGCTCTATCAACTGTATATGTTTGTAGAGGAGGACTGAGACATGTCCCATACCACAGTCAGGCGTCATACAACACTGTGAATTGGGCCAGTATATGTAGGGGTAGTATGTGAGTGGCAAAGATGCTGATGGTTTTCTTCGCACAGGCCTTATACTCTACTGTTCATTGGGCTTACCAGTATGTGACTGTGACTATGGTGAACTTGGTTGTAGGTATGCACTTTCCCACTGGTGACTGTTTTTCAGTGCTGTTGCATCCATGTAGTGCCTGATACCTTTACAAATATATGTGCAATTTCCCATAGCAGATTTGGGTTATTGTTGTGTCAGTCTGACTGTAGTTTAGACAGTGTTTGGTGACATGCCAAGCAGCTCAGTGTAGTTTCCCCACTGTGATGTTATGTCCAGATATTTGTGGGATGTACTGTTGCCTGGCTCCCATACATGTTGTGTATTTCTGACACATCAGTGGGATGATGTGAGGATTTAAGTCGATAACTAGTGGGAAGTAATTGGCTTTTGGACTTGTGCTATATCAGTCAATATATATTAGAACAGAAAGGAGGGTGTTACTGCAGCAACTGTGCCAGCTTATCGACTCCAGTCTTTCAGATATGTCCCTATTTTCATGGCTTCTTCCCTCCACTTTGTCAGGCTTAGTCCAGATTTGTTGAACCAAGGGGTTCTGAATATATCGCTCAACTGGCCAGATTGTGCCAGAATGTCCAAGTTTATTGCTCATATTTCTGGTCCGTTCCACACATTCCTTAATTGTATTTCTCTGCTACATCAGTGTGATGATGTCAGGATTCCTGTCAGTAAGTGTTGACATACATTTAATTTTCTGAACTCACATCCTTCAGAACATGTGTGCTGAAATTTACCCTGTTACTCTAGCAACATTCCACATTTATAAGAGCAATATTTACATTATGCCGCTAGTTTTGGCCCATTGTCCCCCATTTTCACAGCCATTGGCCAGAATTCTTGCAGTAAGAGGTTGAAAGATATGGTGCTGAGGTATGACTCCACTACATGTTTTGAGCATATATATATATATATATATATATATATATATATATATATATACATGTGTATATATATATATATATATATATATATATATATATATATATATATATATATATATATATATATATATATATATATATATATATATATATATATATATATATATTGCATGTATATATTTTCTATGTATATCTCTATAAATAGTGGTATATACTTTCTCATATTTATCTCACCATACATATCTTATATGTATATATTTATATATAGAAGCATGACTGATTCCATAGTGTTTTTCACTACTATTTAATACCTGTATTGAATGATATATTTGAAAAAGCAACAGAGGTTCCTACAGCTCAGATGGTGTAGTGGTGCATTGCTCTGACTAGTGAATGCAGGGTTATGGATTTGAGACCTGGTAGGGTTGAGTATTTTTTCTTGCTGGGCAGAACAATGGCTGATGGAGACAGGGTGATTAAGGCAGTTTTAAGCAGTTGTAAGTGGATTTGCATGATGGTAAGCGATGTCAACACACAGTTATCCGTACAGATGCATAAACTGTGTTGGCATCACTTAGTGTCACGCAAACTCGCTTACTGCTGCTTACTGCCACTTACTCCTGCTTACCCCTGCACTAATTTCTTTAAAAGAAAAGAAAAAAGGGGTAATAGGACAGTGGTGAAAAAAAGGGGCATCAGAGGGAAAAGCAATATGAAAGACAGATAAGGTTTTGCAGGATAGGAGTAGGGAAGGGCCATAGTTGTCCATTTCTTCTACAGCAACAGCTGTGCACTTCTACAAAATTTGGAGGTAAATTTGGACACTCAAACCCCTGAGAGAGGGGTGAGGACAACAGTAATGTGTTGTTAAGCCAATTGGACAGGATTACATGTGTACAGTGGACACGTGTGAAATGGACAGCTATGTATGGGGCTTAATTTCTTTTAGGGAACAGATTGCCCTTTTTTTAAGGTGAGAGTGTGATCTTGAGAAAAGATATTAGGTATAATTGGGGAGGTAAGTTGGGTAGGAAGACAGACATGACAGACAAGACAGCAGACATGGGCACTATATGACATGTGGGGGTAAACACCTTGGACGGGGAGGGTGGTTGGTAATCCCAAATGGATACAGTGGGACTGAGTTCCCCACCCATGGGTAGTCACCTCTGCACCTTCACAGCCCCAAAAGTGGCTGTGCTGGTGGCTGAGCAGGAGGGGCAGGCTGACCCTCAAGATGCACCATGTGGCCCTCAAGCTGGCATAGCTGATCTCCAAACTCTTTTTGGAGCTCACTACGCTATGCACCAAACCATGGACCAGACTATGAGTGACAGTGTCCTGTCCACGCCTGCTCCCAGGAGGGGACAGACACCATCCCCTGAGGCAGCTCCACCCAAAGGTGGTGCAAGACCAGTGGACAAGGATGTCCCAGGTTGGGTCCCAAATGTGCTGGGGCCTGTTGCTATGGCCAGATAAGGTGGGACAGGTGGATCCGCTGGGATCGGTCTTCCTAGACGTGCTATGGTGTTGAGGTTTTACAACAAATATTGGTTAGTCATGAACAACACATTCCAGAACAGCATGCATGGGTGTTCCAATTGACCTCATAAAACGTATTTGAAACAGTTGCATAGCAAACAGATCACATGCATATATGGAACCACAGTGGACATTATAACAGCATGCAGGTTACAGTGATAGCAACAGGCCACCAATGATAGTATTTGAACAGAGAACATTAATAATCAAACATACCTCAACCTCATTACTACAGTCAACAGAATGTACTGAAGGGACAGGTTCATAACCCAGAGACTGCCGGGTCTATATTAAAAGTGAGAATGCCCTAGTCACGAATACTAAAACAATGACACATATTCCACGTACTGCGAATACACCGAATGCCCTAAACCGCGAAATTCAAAAACTCGGACCGTCATAGTTGTCCCACCCCACCGCCCGCTACATACTACCTACCCAAACAAACTAAATAAACCACATACATACACTAACCAAAACCCTACTTCTAACCATAAACTAAACCCTACTTCTAACCCAACACTAAATCTTGCATATACCACCATGTATGCACTTACCTTAACCTGCACCCTAACTCTAAGGTCCGTAACTATCTCACACTTACCTTAAGAAGCTATACCCAAACAAACTAAATAATCCACACACATACACTTAACAAAACCCTACTTCTAACTCTACACTAAATCTCACATACATTACCATCTATGCACTTACCTTAACGCGCACCTTAACCCTAAGGTCCGTAACTATCGCACAGTTACCTTACAGAGCTATACCGCAGAAGGGCCAACCATGACAATTCAACGTTTCAGATTTCGCACTTCAGGACAATCTATGTTTTTGCAGTTCGATCAAGACGTGTCGGCATTTAAGTATTCAGGTAAGTACACCTTCGAGCTTCTAATATAGACCCAGACTGCCCATGCTATGGAATAGACTTCCCATATATGTCAAGCAGAACACCTCGCTTACTCTCTTCAAGAGAAATCTTGATGAGTGGATGGGAAATAGAAAATTCACTCCGGGGATAACTCCAGTGGCTCTACTCAACAGAGGCACTGAGAACTAAGGTCGGGTGGCACAATGCCAGGGTATTCCTATGGCTAGGCCTCTAAAGGCCCCAGGGCCATTAGCCTAGTACACACCTATGAACCTATGAACCTAAACATTTAAATATTTGTAGAACAATAGGACACATGTCCCAACAGTAGGTTTGGTGTAAAACATATCCATTGATATATGTGTATGGATTATTGGGAGAGAGAGAGAGAGATGTCAATTAACAACTGTATAGGCTTCAATTGCTCACAGCTATAATGATCATTACTCTACTCACTGCAGACCAGGTATGACCTCACTTTACATCTACCTATGGCCTTGGGTTGGGCAGTGGTATGTTTGTACACAGTGTATTAATAATGCCTTTCTAAGGCTGATTTGAACATTTCCTTACCTGGCAGACCTGTGGAGGAAATGTCTGTTAACACTACCTGACTGTTTCTACCCATATTCACATAGTCAAGGTTACATATGTGCACTCACACTGTGTGTGTGTGTGTGTGTGTGTGTGTGTGTGTGTGTGTGTGTGTGTGTGTGTGTGTGTGTGTGTGCTACTGCCATACTTTGCCTTGATTTCTATCATCACCCTGGGTGTTGGCAGCAGTGACCACTAGCTGTGACAGCATGACACTTGAGGGACATTTAGCGGAGGAAACTACTTGGTGTATGTACTTATCTTGCTGTCATTTGCAGCCTTGGGGTTGGACAGTGGGTGTTGTACACAGTGTATTAGTACAGCCTTCTTACAGCTAATAGAAACATTTCCTTACCTGGAAGACCTGTGAAGGAAATTTCGGTTAACACTACCTGATTGTTTCTGCACATATTCATATATTCCTGGGTGAAATTATGCATTCAGCTTACTATCACTCCTGGGATTCGAACCGTGCCTGTTTGTGCAAAAAAAAATACAAGTTTGTGTTTCATCAGAATGAGCTACCAAGGAATTGCTGTTGCTTGTTTGACTGTTTTCTGCCTAATACTCTCTTGGTTGTACAATATGACCTTGTAATTCTGACATTCATGCACGGCAGATAGTTCTTATACTGTGTATTCATACTTTGCCATAGCTCAGTCTGGGAAACACTGATTAATACAACATTGCTATTCAGGTGTCAGATCTTGGTGCATGGAACATTTCATATAGTTAATCTCCTGTTTTACAACTCCACAATCTTTGTCATATGAGCATCAATTATTTAATGCTTTCAGAGCCATAGTTGCTGTGCAGAACCTGTACACATTTAGATTCATACTACCACATACCAAAGTAAACACAACAGTCTGGGGTTTTGAGTTTTATTGACAGGTACTGACGCTTTAATTGATATATACCCTGTACATCACTATTACTCTGCTAATGTCTCATTTATTCAGTACAAACAATGCACATTTTTAAATACTGATAGGTGACATTCTACTTATTTCTATTTATTTCCCTTGACTACTGCAAGCTAGATTTGTACTCACCAGCCTTGTGATGCAGCCTTAGCAGCCTGCTAGCATGGGTGTCCATGTTCGCGGCCCTGTTATCTGCATCTGTAAAGGAGATAGAGAAACATTTATGTATACCTACCCATCACATACACCTGCTGGACTTTGGCAAACACTAATTGATACTGATACACACATCTGGGACATTCCCTGCCCATGCATCTTGGATCCACTGGACCAAGAGCTCCCTTTCCCTACTCTTGAGGTCAGTGAAATGGTGCTGGACCTGCTCACCAGTCTGAGGGATTCCAGTGGCCTCTGCTTTGTATTGGGAACCCTAGTACTGGCCCTGCGGCAGTCTTCTCTCATGGTCTTTCACTAGGAGTCCAACCATGACCCTGGACTGCTGAATTTATATGGGGGTTTCACATCTTTTCTGGACTTTCACCTCAATTTTGGACCTGCTACACTACCCTGATTAATAAATATTTATTTACTACCTCATTTAATAAAACATCTGACTTTTAATACTGCTTTTATATGTAAAAGTGAACAGACTTAATTGGGGCTCAAACCAAAAATGTCTGTGTGCAAAGTGGAAGCTCTAACCACTATGCTATTTCAGCTCGATAGCTTGACCTGTATATTTCTATTTAGCTCCTTCCGATATTTAAGCTTTGCTAAGCAGAGCTGCGCAACACACACACCCACTCAGCTATTCCTAAACTTTTCTTGGGATGATAATAAAAAAAATGATAAATGGATTTTGAATTTTGCTCACTTTAGAGGTGTGCACATAACTCCAACCTATTTCAGCAAGATATCTGAACAAAGTCATATGTAATGGGGAGACAAAAAGGCACAAGCATAATGGGAATTTTAAACTTTTCTCTTAAAAACTTTACATGTTGATAGAATAACTGTTTTTGCATTCATGAGTTTCCTGACATGTATGGTGTCTGGCATTCAAATGTTTGTAATTATATACCTTTACTTTGGCCTTCAATGGTCAGATATGTGAGGCAAAACTCTGGACATTCTGTGAATATATCAACAGCTGTGTGGTTTGTCTGCAAACAACTGTTTACATTTAACAGTGCCATAACAGCACTTGCTGAGTGCAGGGGGTGTGTTACATGCGTGGGCACTGCTGTAACATGCACCCTGCACTCGTTCATGGATTGTGTCTGTGCAGATGTTTCAGCGGCGCACCTTCATGAATATGCAAGGCGCGCTGCTGTGCTGCACGGACATGATCCACTCCATGCAAGAATAGCCTTATTCTTGCATGGAGCTTTATTGAATCCCAGAGAGAGTTAATGAACAAGAAATACAAACTGGGTTTTTGATAAAACACTGGGCTGCTTGGAAATGGCTCCTTGGAAAATAGAAGATCTAGAAAACAGAAAGAAAAAAACAAAATTATATGATGTACCAGAGAACATGGGAGGGCATAATTTGAATAACTGGATTTTAGAAGCTTTAAACTTGCAGGAAGTAGTATCATTCAGAACAGAAATGGTTCACAGAACATTAGTTAAACATTTTCATAATTCAGACTCTCCTCCTTGGTAAAATTGCTTTCAAGTTTTTATTACATTTTCTGTTAAACATACCTAACAAACTTCTTCAGAACAATGTCCTGAGTGTATTTTTAATCATGAAAGTTTCTGATAGAGTATTTTATTAGTTTTCTTTTTTTTTTTTTTGGACGTCAAATAGGTAAATGACAATTAATTTAATAACGCATACTTGTACAAGCCATATAGGTAATCCTGCTTTCACAATAATTTAATTTGCATTTTTCTGTGCTTAAAATAGCTCATTCAGATATGAAGGGCAGTGAGGTGAGGTGCACCTTGCTTTTTGACTCTCAGCTTTAAGTTAAGTATACTTCTGGTTGGCATGAAGGAAGACATACACTTCTTGAAATGCTTAACGTAAAACTGAATTAAAATCGTAGAAATTATCTTTAATTCAAATTTAAGAGAAATAAAGAAAAGTAATAGTACTACTGTTATTGCAAAGTACTTGCTCAAATGTAGACCCAAATTTTTTGAGGGAAATATATCTGGTTTTGTCTGTGTCTATATCACTTGAATGAATGCTTAATTGAGTGAATCACTGTTTGTCAAACCCAGTTCAGCGAAAGCTCGATTAAGTGAACAATTATTGAAACAAAAAGTTTCCTAGGGCAAGGACGTGGTTGGCCATCATTGTGAATTTGCACTTTTCCGCACTTATGAAGCACCAGCAGCAATTAGAGACCTCAGATGTATCTAACAAAGAAGATCAAGGGGCTTCAGCATATGACTTACATGGACTGACTAAAATCCCTGTCACTATAGTCTGTATCATTTAGACTTCTTAGCAGAGACTTATGCCTACAGAGCAATCCAAGACCCAAACCAAATGAACTTACTGCATGTCCGTAAATCAAATGGGTCTAGGACTACCCATTCCAAGGACTTAAATATGAACTGCAACTTAAATAGTACATGCTGGAGGGACAGATTTATCTCCTAGCAACTGCCATGTCTTTGGTACAGGCTACCAATTAATGTAAAACAAAGCACCTCTACGACACTGTTGAAAAGGAACCTGGATGAGTGTATGGGCCACCATAAATTCTTACTGGGGATAGCACCCACAACCCTCCTGGACATAAGCAGGCATCACTAAATGTGATCTTGGGTATTGACTTGCACTTCTATGTTATTACATTGGGTTGAAATGCCTAGGCTTAAAATGACCTCTGGGTTGATAGCCTTGTAATCTTCTGTGATCCTATGACTTAAATCTACACAACAAATAAGCAGGACTCACTAGAGAGAGAGGTTTCTAACTCAAAGAATTATTAGCCTATGGAATAAGCTACCAATACAAATCAAACAAAGTACTACTTTAGGTACATTTAAGGCTAGCCTTGAAAACTGGATGTGTAGACACAAATTTATATCATAGTTATCATGAACAGCCATGCTCAATTTGGGAGGCAAACACCATTAAGTGCTTGCAAAGGAATTGCTTAAAGCTATATTTGGCTAGCCATCTTATGGTCCCAATGATAGCTTACCTAGTATGTTTCTATGTTATATAAATAGATTCATAATTAATCATGCTATGAACTACTAAATGGTGAATGGAAATAAGGAGGCAACACTGTTATCATTGTTGTTAGCAATGTTTATCTTCAACAAGAAACATTATGAGGAAATCAATGAATATAGTGCAACAGATTTTAAAAGCTATAGAGATTGCAAAAGTTAAGGACAGAAGGGATGAGACATAGAAAGCTGCAAGGTAGAGAAAATGAAAAGGATGGGTCAGTTATAAAAAAGAAATGAAGATGGAAAGACGGAAAGCAAAAGTGAATACTAAATCAGATGACTTAGTTTGAGTAAGGGCAGTGAGGGAGGTAGATCTACCGAGTAAGGAACTGCAATTTGCAAGTGTTACAGAATTGAATAAATGCAGGGGATATCATAAAACAGCAACAGATGAAATTTAAATGTAGGAACTGTAGCAGCTAGATTTGATGATACATTGGATCCCCCTAATGCCTTTTAAGTCAAAAGAAGAGAGAGAGACAGAGGGACATAGAGACAGATAGATGTTTTGGTCAACGACATAAATGATTCCATGTTATCATCACAGGCTTAAAACATTAGAAAATGAAAGAATAGTCTTTTGCGCTATTCAAGCTAAGCTAAAACAGCAAGCATTAGCAGTAAGAAATAGTTGTAAATTAAATGCCAAACAGTAGTGAAAAATCTTGTTACAATCAAAATTTCTTCACTTTTGAAAAATAGAAACACCTTCACTTTCTTCATACCAAAACAACAAATCTTGTTGCGATTAAAACTAGCTTTACTTCTTAGCAGCAAAACAAATCTTGGGTAAAACTTATATAAATCAGCAGATAAGCACTTTGCTTATGTAAAGAAAATAGAAATAAATCTTATGTATTTATACATATTTCAAAAATAAAGAAAAAATCTAAATTCTATTTAATTCTACAGAAATGTAAACATATAATTGTGATCAGTTAAAACTTGAGTATCACTTTATATATTAGAATATAGGTGGATTTAATATTCCAGAGGTTATCTTGCTTCCAGCCTCTGTGTGATGGATGGATGAATGGAGTGTTTGCAGCTAGGAAATTCAGTCGTGAAGCATGAATGGGAGAACTTTGAAAAATTGCATGCTATAAGTCTTATAAATGCACCTATGAGGATATAGTAATTGGAGTCCATGCTTTTGGTGGTTTTAGAGATACATAAATGTGTACTATTAAGTTTTAACCATCTAATCAACAATGTTGGCTAACTTGTCTAAAACACATAATACACTATTCATTGTCTGTGTGATTAGATAGAGAAACTGTATGCGGAAAATTAGGAAGTAAAATCTGACTGATTGAAAAATTGAAATGCTGGTCTGGTATGAGTTTTATAACAAACATCAGTGAGAAATTCATAATTTGGGTTATGTTTGATTGGTATTTTTTTATAGAAACTAAATGTTGTTCTTGTTGGTGTACAGCAGATTATTAGTTAAATAATAATTTATTTTTAAATACATATGGGAATTTGAATAATAAGGAATGGAACGCCAATTAAAAATGCCTCTGTGTGTTAAATATTAATACATATAACTTTTCTGCAGTGCTTTCACTCATGCTCCTTCAGACATGCCTCTCACGTAGAACCTTTTAATTCAAAAGAAACTTTCTGCGCACAGAAGTGCAATAACTAAACATTGGAATTTATGACACCGTTAACTGGAGAACTTAGCCTTTTGAAAGGATTATTGAATAGTGGCAGCAGCAGGCAGATGGTTTTGGGTTTAAAAATTAAGAAGTTTAATGCCAAGCCAGTCCCTTTTTACCGATACCTGATTGCTTCACTGAATGGTCTACTATCTATATTCATTATGATAGACTAAGAAAATGAATTTGTAGATTTTGTCTGAGATTACCTGGAGGATAGAAGGGCTTTCAAGGGCAAGCAGTGACTCCCCATCTTCCCTCAGTGGTCAGTTTAGTCCTGGATAATATATATATGTGTGTGTGTGTGTGTGTGTGTGTGTGTGTGTGTGTGTGTGTATATATATATATATATATATATATATATATATATTATGCCTTCTTTGTTATTACTTATCTGTCTACCTTGGAGCTTTTCTCTCCGGGCCTCCACTGAAAATGGACATTAATCCAGTCGGACTATCCTGGTCAACAAATGTAAAATAAATATATATATATATATATATATATATATATATATATGTATATAAATCGATATACATACATATATATATATATATATATATATATATATATATATATATATATACATATAAATACCAAAATCTCGAGTTTTGAGATACTGAACTCAAAACATCAAGAGTTCGGTATCTCAAAACTTAAAAGTAGACAAAAAAAAAAACCACAGCCAAAATAATGTGTTTGCAGGGGTCAGGTCCCGCTGCACCCCCCACTCCTCCTACTTAAGTATACCAACTCCAAGATTGCGCTACTGTGAAGAAAATGGTAATGCTCCTGATGCACATACTGTTCTCTTCACGGTAGCATGATCTCAGAGTTGGTATATGTAAGTAGGGTGGCTGGCAGGGTGCAGGTGTCCCCATGCAAACACTTTAGTGATTTTTGGGGGTTTTTTGGTCCACTTTTAAGTTTCGAGATACCGAAATATTGGTGTTTTGAGTTCGGTATCTCAAAACTCGAGATTTTGTTATTTTGGGATTTAAAAGTGGACCCATATATATACATACATACATATATATATATATATATATATATATATATATATATATATATATATATATATATATACCTATATATATATATATATATATATATATATATATATATATATATATAGGAGTGCTACAAAATCCTGAAAGCCCAAAATCCTGAAAGTTCAAAATACAGAAAAATCAAAATACTGAAAACTCAAAATCCTGAAAACAAACAGGATACCAACACTTACTATATTCCAGCACATGTATATACAGAAACAAATAAAATGCAAACTTTATTACTGTTCTCCAAGTTTAAGCAGTGGGGCAAGCCCACCCTGCAGCCCCCACACTCTGCATATAGTTGAAGGGTAATATGTTTGTGTATGTACTTGAGCTGGAATATAGTAAGTGTTGGTAACCTGTGTCTTTTCAGGATTTTGAGTTTTCAGTATTTTGAACTTTCAGGATTTTGGTCTCAGGATTTTGGCTTCAGGATTTTGGGCTTTCAGGATTCTGTAGCCCTCCTATACATACATATATATATATATATATATATATATATATATATATATATATATATATATATGGCATTCGTGGTCAGGAAAGTATATTACACCTCTTAAGTCTAACCATAATACCAAGGTGATTCAAGTTACTCTAAACAAAATTTGAAGTTTTATGCCATTGGCTCCTCAGCTGGAACTTTACGGCCTAAATCTACTTGTTCTTAACTCCAGAAGGGAAATCAATGAAACCCAAAGTTGTCCTCCTTCCACAACTATAATATGGGCTTCAATAATAGCAACAGCATCAAAATGGATATGTTTTACCTAGAACCAATTGAAAAAGTGCAATACAAATACCGCAAGGGGATTTGCTTGACCCATTCATTCATTTTTGTTACCATTCTCACAAAATATAAATCAAACTCAATAAACTAGTTGTAGTCAGTTATAGGCAGAGGAGTCCTCCTTCAGCACTTAGAATATGGAATACTAATCACAGCATCATTAAAACAGAATCTGACTTCCCTCAAGCCACCTCAAGCAATATAATTGCACTCATAATTCTCACCACAAAGACACCATCATTATGCAAAACTAGCAAACACAAACTGGCTCCCCATAAAATGAAGAGCAGTGCTGCTAACTGCATCCATAGTAATTAAGCTGATCAAACTCCATCTTTTCTGGAAAACTTTTTGAATGATCAACTGTACACAGCCATGCATACCTTCCCCCTTCTACACATAATCTACAAGTACTCCTCAATAAACTGCAAGTCCACTGAACCTGCCTTCTCAGATCTGGCTTAAAATTATGGGAATCTTTCATGCAGTAAGTCAAGTCCACTCCATCCTACCCAAAATTTAAGTTGAAATCAAAAACATATTGCTTAAACATGTAAAAGAAGTAGTGCAAAACCTTCATAAATGGAGATACTACATAAAATCACTCACTTGGCATTTCCCTATTTATGTTTGGCCTCTTTAACACATCGAGACTAAAAACTAAATTACATCTTACCCCTACATTCACACTATGTAACCTCATTCTCCCATTCCTTATAAATATACATGCTTTCCTTCTGCACTCTTTTCTCTCCCATTCCGTTCATGTAGTTGTTCCTGTACAAAATCTCTCTCTTTATAAAAATAGATAGACAGATAAATAAATACCTACATATCTATCTATATACATATATGGTTTGGGTTCCACTTCAGAATCTCGAATTACTGAAAACTCGAACTTCATATGGTCGAGACCATATGATCGAGTTTTCAGAAACTCAAAATTGTGAAGTCACAAAGAAAAAAAAAATATTTTATTTGAAAATAAGTTTTCTGCAGGGGGGTAAGTCCCCCTGCACCCTCCCTACTTAAATATATCATCTCTGTTATTGCACTATAGCGAGAAAATGGGAAATCTCCCATTCTGCACTTCTGCATACAGCACAGAATGGGAGATTTCCCTTTTCCCCACTGTAGAATGATCTTGGAGTTGGTATATTTAAGTAGGGGTTGTTGGGGGTGCAGGGGGGGCTTGACCCCTGGAGAAACTATGTGTTTTACTTTTTTTTGTTGTTGTTTTTTTACTTTGGAATTTCGAGTTTCTGAAAACGCGATCATATGGTCTCGACCATATTAAGTTTGAGTTTTCAGTAATTCGAGATTCTGAAGTAGAACCATGGTTTGTAGGTCTTGTAAGTGAATGTGCATAACTGCCTTTGCCAGGAATGAGCTAAATATGAAGGCATTACCTTATATCCTGCATGGCAATATTCAAGAATCTTTAACTGTGCAAAAGATTTCATTTGTACAGGCTACATGTGAAAAAAGAGTATTCCAAAAGATTGTTATATCTTGTTAAAATTCTCTCACATTTTTTAATTTGTCGAAGTCTTTTGTGTTTCTAATACCATGATGGGAATGGACCCCATTCCTAAGTCGGAGTATGATTAAAGATCTTGTAATTGCTATTCTTTCAATCTTCAGTGTTAGCCTGAAGTGCTCTTCACACCATCTGTAATGTGTCCAGTAATTACTCCTTCTGCAAATCATACTGTGTTACATGTATTGGTAACATATCTAAATATGACTGAAATTTTTTTTTATAAGACGCGTTGCTCATTACTACTATTGGAACTATCTAGGTATCCTTCTTCAACCTAGCCCTCATTTTTACCTGCAAATCCTGTTGTTTTATTACATTTTGTCTCTCTGCATGTAAGACACCATATAGGTATAGCTACTTTTGTCTTCTATATCTAGTTTTCTCATATCTATTTTTTGAACTGTTGGTAATGGATGACCCCATGTGATATAAACTTCATTATTTTCTATGATGCTTTGTGGTTCATGTTTCTAGTGCTTTCAGCTTCTTCAGTATTATAATGTTTACACAATTCCTAGTGCAACACTCTTGTCACATTATTATGCCTTTCAGTATACAATCATTCTTCCATTAGTATATCACAACAAGCAACAAGATATGCAACTGTTTCTAATTCTATTTTACAAAACCTATAGCTGTCTGTTTCTCTCATATGTTCAATGGACCTTATAAACCAACCTGTATGTAATCCACTATCTTGGGCTGCCAATATTAACCTTTCATTCTTTGGTTTAAATTCACCTCTCCTTAACCATTCCTGCATTCGATCCTGTTCAACATCAATTTGTTCCAAGAGATTTCTATACTTGAAACTGTATTCATGAATTTTCTACATTTCTTGTCTTCTCATCGGATCTTCACCTTATATTCTTTCTTTTGTTTTTTGGCACATTCAGTTGCTGCCTGATTTTTATCTATTTCTGATTTGATTTCCATCCCCCCTTGATGCTGACATGCTTCTACTAAACTAAGCAGGAAAGTCATCTTAGATTTATTCTCTTCATGTTTTAAAACTTTCATTACATTTGGTCTTGTCCTAAAATTTCAGATCTATACATTTAATCAGTTTCAAGCAGACCCATACCTCCTTCAGAATGGGGAATATATAGTCTTGGTATATACTGATTTTTTAAATCATTTGATGAGCCTGAAGCCTCCCTCTTGTTCTCCTGTCCAACTGATGCAACACCTTTTGAGGCCAGTCAGTTCCTCCAAAACTGTAAGTTACGACAGGAAGAACAAATTAGATTATAGATTGGACTTTGTTCCCAGATGTCAATGATATTTTCAGTATTAATTTTAGTCTTCTACAATATTCCTTACTAATTTTTATTCACATTTGTTCATGTTTTATTGTTTATCATTCAGCAATTCCCAGATAATTATGCACTCCTTCTTGCTGAAGTTCTTTTATATCACCTTCCTGTCCCAGACTGATGTTTTCTTAGTGGTGCAGCTTTACTGCTTTAAAGGTTGCTTTTGCACATTTATCAAGACCAAATGATATTCTTATATCAATCAAAAAGTTTTGACCACTTGTAATTGTGTTTTCAGTTCCTCATCTGATGAACTGTGCAGTTTTAAATCATCTAGAAAAAGATGAGAAGTCTTTACACTTAGTTTTCATGAGAGCCAAATTGTAGCCATAGGTGCTTACTACAAACACATTAATCTCCAAAGCTATAGTGGGTCATGCCTTGTGTTATTAGAGCATAAACCACATCCATAGCTGTAACATAACCTAATCTGTTCAGTGGTCACCCTGGAATATTCCCATTTGAATCATTATCCCTAGAATAATAATTTGTCCTTTATCATTTCATGGTTGCTGTAATGTAATCAATCAGTGCAAGGTGTATCTTATACATTTTTAAGCACTCTTTTATCCATGAATGTGGGATATTGTCAAATGCTTTTTTGTAGTCTTTTCATGCCATATTTAGATTCTTCCCCTTTTTAGAGTTTTCAATTATGACTTTATTTAACAACAAATGATCCTTTGTTCCATATGACTTTCTTTGCTACTCTTTTGTTCTATTACCATGACTGAGTTCTCTTCTAAATAACTGCAAACTCTGTTGGCATCAATTTCAATGTTTAGTTTATACATCGTCAGAAGGCAAGTTATTGGTCTATAATTTTAGGATAGCTTGCAGATTCACTCTTAAATAAGAGTATTACTTTTCTTGCTGTTAACCAGGTTGGTGTCTCTTCAGGCTGTGCATAAAAATAGTTTTTACTCATGGTTAAATCTTCAAGTAGAGTTGATAATGTTTTTAGCCAGAATTTAGGTACGGCATCTGGGGCTGTGGGTTTCCAATTAGGAGCTTTTCTTAACTTTGTTTTATTCTCTCTGGCCATTACCTCATCCCATCTCCTATCCTGTGCATTTAAACCTCTTATTCTTTCTTTTACTTCATCTATACATTTAGCATGTTTGTTATGTAACATGGGATCTTCATAGATATTTCTCCAAAATGTATCTATTTCTTCCTCTTTTGATGGTGTTTCAATTCCTTTTGCCTTGTTTCCCAGTTTTCTATAAAACCTTTTTGGGTCACCAATAAATTGCTTATTTAGTACTTTTCCTTTATATTTATCTGCATAGCTTCTAAGTTTTCTCCCTGTGCATATATATTTTTAGTTTATTATTTGTGATAGTGCATGATAGATCCTGATCCGTTCTGATACTGTGCATTTCTTTTTATCACATGTATCTTTCTGAGTATTTTTGTTGATCTGTTCCCTTTTCTATACTTTTCTATCTCAAACAGTAACACTTCTTGTCTTAATTGCTTTATAGTTTGCTCTATTCAATACTTCTATGATGGCATTTTATTTTTTTCCCTTCCTTTCCCTTAATGCCCTGTGTTTTTCTGGTAAAACATTATCTGTTATTACTTTAGCTGCTCAGTGATATATCCTATTTACTTCTGTTATATCGCATTAATCTCTATGAACAGTCCTAATTACTGCATTCATTTGTTTTATCAAACTTCTTACTTTTTGGGTTTTATTGAATTTCTGTAGTCTATTTCTTTCATTGATCTTAATTCGTGTATCCATCTCTATTAAATCTATCAACTCTTCTCTTAGATCAATTTCTTCTAAACTGAGGGCACTTTATTTGTTCTCCATTTCATGAGAGTATTCTATAGAAAGTTCTAGAGCATCTTCTTGTGCCACATTCTCTTCAGGTTCATCCTGCGTCATCCATTGATTTTTCATATGGGAACTCAATGGCCTATCACTATACAACATTGACTGCATCAGAGTTGCCACAGTTTCCTGTTCCTTCTCTTGCTGTCCAACTCCAACTGAACTTTTGTGCTGGTTTCCTATGGAAGGCTCCAAAGTATCTTCATATGTCAACTGATCAGATTTTTCCCACTCAGTGGTTTCTCCTTAATTAGGGGATCCATTGCTGCATATTGCTGTGATGTTATCAGAGTTAGATTTCCTACACTAAATCCTTCACTTCGCAGGTATTCCATAACCTCAGTTTCTATTTCTTTAACTTCTCCATTACTAATCCTCTTTTTTACTTTTCCTGTTTGCTTTCTTATTTTTTGTATTGCAAAAATGTCCATACCTCGATGCATTTGCCTGTATTTCTCTTCAAATATCTTTAGTGCTGTTCTTTTTGTATTGATTAGTTTTGCTTTCTCTTTTGCATAATTATTACACCACATTAAATCAGTCTTTTCTTTCCCGTGTCCATATTTCTTCTTCAGATGTCTCCCGATGTTTCTGTTTCTGCTTACTTTGGGGAGTCATTCCATCATGCTGAGATATAACTTGTGCTAGACTTTCCACACTAAATCCTTTCCTTTGCAAATATTCCATAACTTCAACTTCTATGTTTTTTTAACTTCTACTTTGCTAATCTTCTGTTCTACTTTCCCTCTTTGTGATCTTATTTTTTTTTATTGTGATCTAATTTTTTTTATTGTGAAATTTTCCGTATCTGGATGCCTTTGCCTGTATTCCTCTTTGAATATATTTGGGGCTGCATTTTTTGTATTGATTAATTCAGCTTTCTCCTTTGCATAAATATTGTACCATGTCAGACCTCTCTTTCTTTCCCATCTCCATATTTTTCTTTTACATCTTTCAGAAATTTCTAGATTTTGTTCTTTATATTGTTTACTTTCTCATATGCTTCTTTTTTCAAATGGCTCAAGGTTTCTTGGTTTATATAATGTTTTTCATAAATCTGTTGTATTAATGCACACATTTTTTTTATTTGAAGTATTCTTTTGGAAGTATTCTTCTTTCCTCTAATTTCTGTCTTAATCTTTTTGTATATCTTGTGTGTGAAATTTATGGGCTTCTTGCATAATAGTAACAATACATAATTTATTTCTTATCCTCAATAGTCAACTCTCTCTTCTGCATAGCCTTTTTTGGCCTATCAGTTTTGTGATCTGCTTCTTCCTTCTACTTAATCTTCTTCTGGCTTTTCCCAGTTAGTGGTCACCAGAGCTGATCACCTGTACGCTCATGATCGGCAGTAGATTTTTTATGGTGTCAAGTTGCCAGCCCGGCACCCAACCTTCCATGGAAGGCACACACATGCACACCTAGGGCCAATTTAGAGTGTCCAGTCCACCTGTAGCATGTCTTTGGGAAGAAACCGGAGCACCTGGATGAAACCCACGTGACCATAGGGAGGACATGCAGACTCCACACAGAAGACATCCCAGCCGAGGATCGAACCAGAGAACCTCTTGCTGTGAAGCGACAATGCTAACCGCTGCGCCACCATTGCCGTCCTCTTCTTTCTACTTAATACTTTTTTTAATTTCTCCAAATCCTTTGGGTTTGTAATACCATGATAGGAATGGGCCCCATTCCTAAGTCAAAGTATGATTAAAGTTCATGAAATTAATATTGTTTCAATCTCTGATGTCAGCCAAAAGTGCTTTTTGCAGCACTCACAATGTGACCACTAATGACTCCTTCTGCTTTTCATATGGGGTCACATGTATTAGCAGCATATCTAAATATGATGATAGATTCTTTTTTCTATGACCCGTTGCTTTTACTCTATTGGAACGGTCTGGGTATCTTTCTTCCACATTACTCTCATTCCTGCCTTCAAATCTTGATATTTTATTACTTTGTGTTTCTCTGTACACAAGACACTGTAGTCACTGAGTGTAGTGATTTCAATGATCAATGCTACTTTTGTCTTCTTTTCATGGACCACTATATCTGTTTTTCTAGCATCTGTCATTTAAACTACTGGTAATCGGTGATCCCATGTGATATATCATTTTCTATGGTGCTTTGCGGCTCATGTCTCCAGTATTTTTCAGTCACTTCAATACCAAAATGTTTGCACAATCCCCAGTGCCACAGTCTTGCCACATTATTATGGCTTTCAGTATACAATCCTTCTGCCATCAGTATGTCACAACCAGCAACAAGGTGTGTGACTGTTTCCAATTCTGTTTTACAAAACCTACATTTGTCTGTTTCTCCCACATGTTCAATGGACTTTGTAAACCAGCATGTATGTAGCCCACTGTCTTGGGCCGCCAATCTTTACATTTCATCTTTTGGTTTGAATTCCCCTCTCTTTAACCATTCCTGCATTTGCTGCTGATCAACATGAGGTTCTTCCAGAAGTTTTCTATATTTGCAACTATATTTATGCATTTTCCACATTTTTTGCCTTCTCATCTGATCCATCACCTTATATTCTTTTTTTTTTTTTTTTTTTTTTTTTTTTATTTTTGGCACATTCAGTTGCTGCCTTATTTGTATCTACTTCCAGTTTGATTTCCATTCCTGCTTGATGCCAATATGCTTCTGCTAGACTAAGCAGGGAAGTCATCTTAGATTTAGTCTCCTCATGTTTCAAAACGTTCACTATGTTTGGATTATGTGAGGTCAGCTGATATGTGTGCAGTCTGACGATCGCAGATCTATACATGTAAATCAGTTTCAAGGAGGCCTATCCCTCTTTCGGAAGGGTGAATACATAATGTAGGTATGTACTGATTTTTATAAATTATTTGGTGATCATGAAGCATCCTTCTTGTTTTTTTGTCTAATCTATCTAACACATTCTGGGGCCAGTGAATCACTCCAAAACTGTAAATTGGGACAGGAAGAGCAAATTGGTTTATAGCTTGAATTTTGTTCCTAGATGTCAACACCATTTTCAGGATTAATGTTAAGTTTTCTTAAATACTCCTTACTAAGTTTTATTTGCTTTTGCTCATGTTTTATTGTTGATCCTTCATCAATTCCCAAATACTTATACACTCCCTTTTGCTCAAGTTGTTTTATATCACATTCTTGTCCCAAACTGATGTTTTCTTAGTGCTGCAGTTTTCCTGCTTTAAAGGTTGCTGTTGCAGATTTATCAAGACCAAATGACATTCTTATATCACCTGAAAAAGCTTTGGCTACCTGCAGTTGTGCTTTCAGTTCCTCATCTGATGAGATATACAATTTTAAATCATTGACAAAGAGAAGATGTCTTTACACTTTGTTGTTTTCTAGGAGCCAAATTATAGCATGGTCTAATCTGTTATGTAGACAGCTTAAAGGGTTAAGGGGAAGACATCATATCAGCAGAGACAGGGAGCTATCATGGACTATGCCCCTTTGAATTTTTATCCCTGGAATAATATTTTGTCCTTTATCATGGCTTAATTGCAAAGTGGTTTGCCACTGTTTCATGGTCGCTGTAATGTAGTTGATCTGTGTAGGGTGTATCTTATACATTTTTAAGCACTGTTTTATCCATGAATGTGGGATACTGTCAAATGCTTTTTTTGTAGTCAATCCATGCTATATTTAGATTCTTCCCCTTTTTACAGTTCTCCATTATGACTTTATTTAGCATCAGATGATCCTTTGTTCCAAATGACTTTCTTTTATTATCCTTTTGTTCTATTGCCATGACTGAATTTTCTTCTAAATGAATATAAACTCTGTTGGCATTGATTCTGGTTTATAGTTTATGCATTGTTGGAAGGCATGTTATTGGTCTATAACTTTTAGGATTACTCTTAAGTAGGAGCACTGTTTTTCCTGTTGTTAACCAGGTTGGAGTCTGTTTGGGGTGTTTGGGGTGTGCATATAAATAGTTCTTACTGATGGCTAAATATTTGTGCAAAGATGTTAATACTTGTAGCCAGAAGTTAGGTACTGCATCTGGACCTGGGCTTTCCAATTGAAGGCTTTTCTTAACTTTATCTCAATCTCTCTGGTCATTACCTCATCCCATTTCATATTATGTACCTTTAAACTTCTTATTCTTTCTTTCTTTTGCTTCTTCTATCCATTTAGCATCTTTGTTATGTTCCACATGATCGTCATAGATATTTCTCCAAAATACATCTATTTCTTCTTTTTCTGAGTGTAAGTGCAGGTCAGTAGACAAGATGCTACAAAGCACACCCTCTGATGTGTGACATCAGCGTGACCAGTCCATGCAGTCATATAAGTTCCATAGGTAATGCCTCTCTATGTATATGGCTGCATGGATTGGTCAGGCTGATGTCACACCCTCTGATGTGTGACATCAGTGTGACCAATCCATGCAGTCATATACATATAGAGGTAGTACCTATGGAACTTATATGACTGTCAAGGTTGGTTTTCTAAATTAACTGAGAAAATCACATGGACTTCCACAGCTTTTTCCTTAGTGGTATTAAATACTTTAGTTATGTGAATGAAAATCTTTTGACAGAGTAATATCTGCAGATGTGTTCTAGTGGTGGCTTTTAAAGCACATGAACATATTTCAAAGTCTATCAGTATTTATTTCAATGTTTAATCTAAGCACTTTTGATAGCATAGCCTTAAGGTTGGTATTGTAACCTGTGTTTCTTTGATGTAGTCATATTTTGATGGCAAAGATGTTCTTTACTACAGTTTTAAATTTTGTTAGGGTTTGTTTTCATGGAAATCATTGATGGTTCTTTGTAAGTTCTTCTATGGGTATAAAGGTTTAGTACAACTAGGTTAAAGTTCAGCTTCACTGACTGTTAATATGTTATGTACAGATTGAAAAATTATGGTGTACTTTGATGTGCTTGAGAGGAGCTATGCACTGAAGCTTGTATCTGGTCTTAATGCCTTTCAGTTCAATGCATCCATGGCAAGCCAAAGTCACTTTATGCCAGTTGAACTGTATACACACTTATGCAATGATTTACTTCATAGAGGTCTGCTCATCTGACCTTCATTTGTATAGGAACTTAGCCAAAAGTTATACCAGTAGACTTATGTCAATGTCAGTAACCCCTGCTGTGACCCATTTGTCAATGACAGTCTGAAGAAAGTGCAAACAAATTTAACAGAATTAATAAAAAAGTTAATAATTTAGTTTTATAATGGGGAACCAGCATGTTTGTCACCAACAGCCTGGAGAAAGAGCAAACAAATGAAAAGAAATTAATAAAAAAAGTTAATACTTGAATATTATTAGGAAATCACAAAGACCATTACAATTCATTAAGACAAGTATATCCCTTATGTTCATGTGTTTGTCAAATGGATGCATTCTTCATAAATAGGATCTCATTACCACCATCAGCCACACTGGTCAAGACTGTCCTATGATCACCTTTCACACACAATGGTGAAATTAAAAGTAATAAGAACCATTAGAACCATATCTGACATAAAAATATAGTCTAGTCTAACAAGTGCCATCCCATTAACTCAGTATCTAGTTTATAATCTAGAATGCAGGTAAACGACTTTCTGAAAAGCAACTACATTGTGCTGGAGTGGCATCTACTACTATGTTCCAAGGTGTGAGTGCCTTCATGAATGGATGAACTAAATCAAAGGTTAAGTCTATCAGCAAGCTGAGGTCACTAGTCAGAACCACAAAAGTTCATGCCATAGCACTGAAAGAAATCTAACTTTTAAGAAGATTGATAGCCTGATCTGGGTAGAAGTTAAAAAGAAACCAAACCAAGCTCCATATAACCCTCTTTTATGACACAATGCCATCTGAGTAAGTTACTTATTCAGTAGTTATGTGTATAAAACATGGCCAAATCATGACTGCCCTCTCAATTCAAAGAAAAGATGAGGATGATAACGTTCTATGTCTCCAAGTAGAGAGTAGTTTTCCACCTATGATACAACAACAGCTCATGTAGCAAGTCCAAAATATGACATTAGTAAACAAAAATATGGGACATTTACAAATTGTCTGATACCAGTGCAATGGACCTGATATGTATTACAATGGGTCCAGTTATACATTTTGAGTCACATGATTGTGGCTCATCAAAAAAGAGAAAATTATACTATTTAAAGTTTGTTTTTGCCTTTACCCTCAGGTGCAGTTACCCACAAATCCCTCACAGGATATATGCAGGGATAACATCTTTCTGTCAGAAACAGACTTGAAAAATTGCAACTTTTGTACTTTAAACAAATCACAATTATGTGACTCAAAATATCAATAGGGAGCCTATTATAATAGAAAACAGAGTCAGCCCAAGACACGAACTTAGTGCACGGATAAACAAACAACTGAGCCATATACTGGGATGCGTTACAATCACAGAGTTTGTCCACAGCTATTTAATTGACCACATTTGGTCCACTATACAGACGCTAGACAGGTGTGCAAGACCAACAATCCTTGGGTAGGAAAATATTCCCTTCCCCCAGAAACTGTGCAATTTCAGAGTTGATATATATATATATATATATATATATATATATATATATATATATATATATATATATAGTTCCTAACAGAAGAGCGAACACTTAAATTAGTGAATGCTCTTATATCCAACATTAAAATGCGAAAACTGAAAATGTCGAAGGCACGGAACACTCTGGTGCAATCTCAGAGTTGGTATATTTAAGTTAGGGGGTGCCCCCATTTTATTTTGCCTGTACATTGTTTTTTTTGTTTTTTTTTTGGATTCACTGATCTGTTCTGTGCAACCTCAGTGCATGCATACTAGGAAGTCAGCTTTCAGTTTTTGATGTAGAGTGTTTATCTTCAGGATGTCAACATTCATGCTAGTCGACCAGCTGAAGTTAAATCACTGGGACAATGCAGGAAACACAAGTGGAGCCAGAAATCAACATCATAAGGTCTAAAGGTTTTATATTAAACATTTCTTCAAAAGCATGGTCTATTGATTTTAACCAGTTGCTATTCTATTCTTGGAAAGCCATCAATTATGTGATTTTCTTGATCACTGCTTTTATAGGTTTATAGGTTTATAGGTAAGTACTAAGCTAACTGCCCTTGCGAGCCACTTTAAGCCTAGCCAATTATCCCTTGTGAGACTCAAACCCTGCACCTTGTGTTTGTAAATCAAACACCTTAACCATTAGGCCAAAAGTTTTACCAAAATTAGGTGTACAGTACTTGTCTTATTTGGGGGGGGGGTCATAGCCCATGTGAGAAACTGACTTAATAATATTATTGGGTAATGGCTTCCATTTTTGTTATTGCATCTTTTACCACTTATTCTCATCTTGGGGTTAGGGCTATGGTTTTGCTTCTGGTGAGAGAAGAAGCAAAGGTACATTGTATCCGAGCAGAGTGACACAGTGTTGAGACCAGCACTAGCAGTAACCAGACAGTAGTCTATTTGGGGAATCCCAACTGTTCATCATTCTTAACAAAGCTAAATCTTACTTTTCAGTAAGTGCCGCTCGAATAGCTACTATCTAAGTTACCTTCACAGTATCTTCCTAAATAAATCATCCATAAATCAGCAGGGTCTATTGGAAACCTCGAAAAGCTCACTCAGACTCTGCCACAGCCTGCTGTGGGGGAAAGGTCAGTTTGTCTTTGTTTTCTTGTATTTTGTTTTGCTTCATTGCCTTGTTCTATTTTGTGTATTATGAGTTATTTTCTTTGCACTGTGTTTTACTTGTATTCTGCTTGTAATTGCATATTTAGGAAAGAGAACACAATTGTCTCTCTTGTGAATCACACAGAAATCAGAACAGGTCAATTAAGCAAGAAAGAATGTCTGACATGATGTGTGTTAATGTGTAATTAACGCCCACCTGGGGGTGTTATGAGGCTCAAAGCTGCAGGCAGAGAGCCTCTACACCCCCTGGAAGGTCATTAATTACACATTAACACACACACTGGAGGGCATTATTGCACTTAGAACAGGCTCTCTGTAAAACTGTTGTGTTTTACTTATTTATTTTTTTAAGTACTGTATTATATTTTTTATATATTTTTGATGTAAAGTAGTTCCTATCCCTAATGTTTCCAACTTGCTGTAGTATATGCTAATGCTGCTGGAGGAAGGATTTTACATAAAAAATATAACACTTAAAAAATATCCAGGCTTTTAAATTATTTTTTGGTCCCTTACTTGTAAGACATTTGGTTTGTTGACAGTCATTGGAGACTGAAGGTACGAAATAATGGCATGCATTTGAGTTTCAGACTATTATTTTCTTCAGAAAATTCATGTTAACACAATCTTTTTAATTAAGCAAGTTTGTAATTTTATAAGAGCAGTCCTATTTTTGAGACTTTGTTCCTATTTTTATTTTAGGCTTTATCCAGATTTCTTAAGCTGAAAGGTGCGGAGTATGCAAACATCTTTGTTGTCATTCTTACTCTGTCTCTCATGCACACCTCTGTTAAAGAAAATGTATGCTAACAAAAATCCTAATAATCAAGTAAAATATGTTCCTATTCTGAGCCTTTGTCTACTGTTTATTTTAGGTTTATCCAGATATTTTGAGCTAAGAGACAACAGAGCATACCTTTCAGCTGACCAGATTTTTTTACAGAATGCTCAGAGTTGTGGATTTTATGTTTGGTCACATCCTGATAAAATGTGTAATTTTCTGGCAAATCACTGGGGATTGAGGTCATTAAATAATGACTGACATTTGAGGTTCAGACTCCATATCCTTCAGATAATACATGCCAATGGAAATCCTGTTGTTCTAACAACTTTTTTAGTTTATAAGAGCAATACTTTAAACCTGCCCTTGTTTTTGGCCATTTGCCCTTTGTTATTTGTGGCTCTGTCCAGATTTCTTGTGCCGAAAGATTGAAAGGTATTGTCAAGAGGTACACAAACCTCGTAACTGCTGCTGCTGCTACCAGGGATTGTTCTCACTCTTCACTCTCTCTGTCTCTCACTCACACAGTCTCTTCTGCTTTCATACATGCATACACTCTCACTCACAGACATGCACACACATGTACTTTTTTAATTTAATTTTTTCTTTTTTATTTTACACTCACTAAACAGTAAAAGTACTGCTTAGCAATTGCAAAATAATGGCTCGATCGATCTCACTATTCACTCTCTCTCTCTCTCATATACACATGCACAGCCTCTTCTACTTTCACACACACATACATATACACACAGAGGTTCTTCTGCTTTCATGCACACATTCGCTCACACACTCAGACAAACATAAACACACTCATACACATACATATACACATATACACTTTTTTCTGTTTTTTTTTTTACACTCACTAAACAGCAAAAGCTCTGATTAGTGAGTGTAAAATAAGGGCTCAATTAATCTCGTGTTCACTCACATGCATGCATACACTTAAATACACACAAAGAAATAAACAAACACAGGGGTTTTTTTTTTTACACTTCATAAATAGCAGAACTGCTTAATGAGGGTAAAATAATGGCAGCCGTTAAGTTTTTTTCATTCCAAGCTCCACGGCAGCTTGATATGCTGCCATGAATGGTGGACTTGTATTGCAGCGTGCATTACTTGTACAGTTAATACCCTGCTGGAGAACATTTGTTCTCCGATCAGGGTGCTGATGCACAATTTGCCCATTCACTAAGGTTAATTACCTATGAACTGAGGGTGGAGCTAGGAACTAAACCTTCTATTTAAGGAGTAAAGTAAAACATTTCAAGGCTTTATTTGAAAAACTCACTCAGATTCTGCCATAGCTTACTGTGAGGGAAAGGTTAGTTTATTTTTGTTTTCTCATATTTTGCTTTGCTTCATTGCCTTCTTCTGTTTTGTATACTGTGATTTATTTTCTTTACACTGTGTTTAATTTGTAGTCTGCTCTTATTTGCATATTTAAACTAGGAAATAGACAACAGATATGTCTTCTTGTGAGGCACACAGACATTAAGTTTATAAACACCTTCCTACCCTGTTTCCGTTCTGTTTTTAAACTCAGCTGTCTTTCTATTTGCCTGCCCCTTATATTAATTTGACCACATATTTCCTTCCCACTCCTCCTGGCTATTGTGATTAAAGACAAAATTATCATTTTGTGAAATCAATCCCCTTCAGCTATTTAAATTTATTGATCACCCAAGTGCATTCCATAGAGCCAGAATACAAAGTGCCCACCCTTTTTCAGTATATTGTACTCTTTTTAAAACTAGTGGCTGTCTACTTAGATAGCTAAAGTTTAAGTTACCCCCTCTTTCATATTTAGCTACTTAATGTACACTGCAGCTCTTAGGATAGAGTATTAACCTATTTTTCCATCTTACCATTAAAATCTACGACATCTACTCCCAGACCACTAATTACTATATAGCCCACATTCTGCCTCTTAGTAGTCATCTTGGGATTAGTGCTTTTGTTTTGCTCCTAGTGAGACAAAAAGAACAAGGACATTATTTGTTGGAGACTGCTGATCACAGGAAAGCCTAATAACTGCTTCATAGGTACCAGCTTGGAATTTTGTGTTTATATTCTACTTCTGCTGAGAGAAGGAGCAGAGTGCATTGATTCCTGTCTGTTTCTGATCAGGCAGTGAATGTCTGTGTTTGACCTTCCTGATTGGTCTGGTTGCTTTTCAAGGCATCTACCAGGAAAAGGCTACAATGAGTTTACAGACCCTTCCATAATCTAGGACGACTGTTGATCACCAAAGAGTCTGTTGATCACCAAAGAGTCTGTGCCTTGCTTCTCATCTTGGAATTGAAGCTACTATTTTGTTTCTGGTAAGAGAAGAAACAAAGGAGTGTTGTATCCCAGCATCATGAAGTTGTGGTGAAACTACCACTAATAGTAGCCAGGCAGTAGCTATTCAGGCAAATCCCATCAATTCATCGATCTTGACAAACTAATTATTTCTTTTCTGTAAGTACCCTTCAAGTGTTGGCAGTGTCCTGTACAGACACAGACACCTTGAGTTGACATTTTTACTATAAAAGCACCCTTAAAATTTCACCAGTTCCTAGTTGCACACAAGACAAGTAGTTTGCAGTTACAAGCACTGCCCCCCAGAGTTGCAAGCCAGATACTCCTTGACATTACTTTATAGTCTCACTCCAACTGTCTAATCAATAAAAAAGAATCTCTTGCTATGAATATGAACTTTCCTAATCTCTCTGTTACCAGCTTGGTGGATGGCATCCTGAGGCAATGTAGGAAGTGCCTTAAGTTTAATGATATCCAATTAATTCTCAAACAAACTGATATGATATGTGAGAGATGTATGTACATAATGTCCCTGGAGGCAAAGCTCTCACATAAAAGCACCCCTAATGTCACTCAGGTTCTCAATAGTACACAGACTGGATCCATCACACTCACCCATCATGCACAGTTCAAAGCAGGCACATGGATCTACATATGCTGAGGCACTTGAATGTGACCTTCTTAAATCCCAAAGACCTCCTAATGAAGTACACATAATAAATACATTCAAGAGCCCCAAATTCACTCTTTCAAAACAACACCCACATCAATACATTCAGCCACATCTCATGGAGCCTCTACTTCTAAGCCCATAGGGCAAGCCAACACACTATCAAATATTCTGGTCATTGAAGATTCCATTGTGACCCATACTGATGTCCCTCTTGCCAGGCTGAATAATGAGAAAGTTGTGGTTAGTTGCTTATCTGGAGACAGGATCCCCCACATTAAGCATGAACTCAGGTCATTGGACCACAAATATCAGTATGCCTCAGTCATAGTACATATGGGTGTAAATGACCTTAAACAAATCTCCCTAAACTATATGAAAAGAGACATCACGGAGCCCTTGGAATATGTGTCCGAGACTGGTATTTTACCTTCTCCAAGGATGATGCCACAATATGAACATAAAGTGACTGAATTTAATAATTGACTTTGTTTCCAGTGTCATTCTAATGGGGTGCAGCATCTGTCATCATGAAAGGAGATGGTCAGCAGATGATACTACTTTGTCAAGGATGGTCTGCATCTCTCCCCTCTAAGCTTTTGAATATTAGCTATAACATTGTCTTCCTCCATAGTGCCTTTTTTAAGCAATGCCAAACTGAAAGTACTTCTGACATAAAAAATCTAAGCCAAGAAAATCTACTGGTGTTACTGCTTAATACTAGGAGTCTAAACAAAAAACTCCACTCCCTACAATGTCTCCTCACCCTAGAGAATGCTGACATCTGTGTGGTTACTGAGACATGGTTTAACACCAAGGAAAGCACAATGGCACTGCAAGGCTATAATGTCTTCCACACATTTAGACCAGCTACTACACAGACAGGGACTGAAGGTGGAGGTGTCTCTATTTACATCAAAAATAAATATACCTCACGGCTGGTCACATAGGACAATGCTCTTGAGCTTCTCCACATTCAAATCACTATAGACAAAATTCCATATCACTTCCTTGCAAGCCGTATGTCCCCCACTATGACCCAGAAATCCCAGAACATGCATTTAAGCTTATTAGAAACACTCATCATCCAACCTATTTTTAATTACCCCACTATTAACTTGGAATCACATACAATGCCAAACGTACAGGCACAGAGATTCCTGGATTTTGTAAACACAAACTCCCCAGACCAGATTGTCAATATACCAGCCAGAGGTCCAAAAGGATGATACACTTGAGCTTCTCCAGTTTCATATCATTACAGGCAAAATCCAGTACCACTTCCTTCCAAGCTGTAGGTCCCACTCTTTGACCCCAGAATTTCACAAAATGAATTTAAGCTTACCAAAGGCATTCACCATCTGATCCAGTACCATATTCATGGGCAGTTTTATTTACCCTACTATTAACTGGGAATCAAATGTGACACCATATATGCAGGCACAAGATTCCTGGACTTTGTAAGCGCAAACTCTTTGGACCAGTATGCCAAACAGGGTGTAATAAAAACTAGATCTGGTTTTCACTAATATGGGAGAGTGCTGCACACTCCCTAATCTAATGCCCTCTCTGGTAAGGTCAGACCACAAAACAGTCTCTTTAAATTATAACTCAGAAACCCAGCTAACCCTGGAATGTTGAGAAACTACTCTAAGGCTAACTTTTCACTATTAAATAATGATGACTTGGCAAAATTTCAAGCCACTGTAAACCGTGAGAACACTACTGCCTAAATGGAGATGTTCAAAGAAATCCTATACAAGTGTGTTAATAGCTGCATAGAGGCAGCTGAACCTACCAAGAATAAGTAAAGAACTAAAAACAAGCCACCTTGGTAGAATCACAACATTAGTAAGCTGTATAGCAGAAGGAAGAAAATCAATATAACATTAGGAGGTCTAGCACCCAGTAGGATAAAACCACTCTCATTAAACTCAACAAGGAGCTCAGAAGACAAATAAAGTCTACCAAAGCCAGATTTTAGGTAAATCTAGCCTTCCAGGCCAAGAACAACCACAAGGCATTCTTTAGCTCTGCCCACAACATCAGAGGCAATACACAAATATGAGCAGAGCTCATTGTTAATGGAGCCACCTACACTAAGCCAGTATATACAGCAAACCTACTGACAGACAAATTCAGCTCTGACTTTACTCCCCCAGCCTTCCTTCATGAAACACCATCAAAAATAACTTCCCCAAATTCCTCTAGGGAACATATTATCAATGCCCTCTCTAAAGCCAAGAGCACTGCATCAATGGGCCCTGACAATATCCCAGTCTGCCTTCTAAATAACATAAAACTTGACCTTTCAGGTCCTCTACTGTTATATTAACCACAGAATCCATGCCTCATAAAGATTCATAGATTAGTACTAGACTAACTCCCAATGTGGGCCATTTTAAGCCTTCCCAATTACACAATGTGAGAATCAAACCTTGCGTCTGTAAGGCAAACACCTTAACCATTATGCCAACATCCCTTTTAAGGGAAGAATGGCAACTATCATCCCTCAATACAATGCAGAGCCATCTATGGATCCTGGAAATTAGAGACCTTTAAGCATCACAAGTCTTTTATGCAAAGCTATGGAAATAAATTTCATGGAAATGATCGATAAGGACGTAGGAAACTTCAGGTCACTGGCACCAATCCAGTTTTGTTTCATCAAGCACAGGTCATGCCTACTCCATCTAGTGGACTTCTTTAAGAATGTCACCAAAACAATTGACAAGGGCAAAATGGTTTATACTGCTTATCATAACATGGCAAAGGTATCTGACAAAATACACCACTTGGACATTGTTGTAAAAGTGAGGAGGTTAAGTATCAACCCTTATGTCACCTAGTGGATAGCCAGCTGTCTCACAGAGAGGACACATGAAGATTGAACTTGGGAGTCCACCTCTACAAGGAGCCCAGCCACCAACAGAGTCACTCAATGACTAGTCCTGTATTGTCTTCTTTTTGACATTTACTTTTTTGAAGTCAAGGCCAATGTTACGGACCTCTGTCTGACCAAATTTGCAGATGTTTGCAAATTATTGCAAATTAGGAGCAGTCAGAGAATCCCTATTGACACTATTGTACTCCAATGTTCTCCAAGAAGGGCTGACACAGAAAAAATAACTTGTGTTAGAGTCATGGACTAAAATTAGATGCCAAGAAATGCACAATAATATTCTTTGGATAGTCAGTCATCTCCTTTTAACAACCATATTGACAACATATCCTAAAAAGTCAGCAACGTAGTAAAGGACTTAGGGACACATGTAGACATTAATCTAGCTTTTGGTCATCATGTGTCATTCTATATTGAGCAACTTATAATCTAAGGTATGGCTTCAAGGACCAATAAAGTCATTGTTCCAATGCAATTGGCACTTATTAGACCTTTCACTGAGTACACTGACCCCCTTTTGTGTGTACCTAACCAGTCACATCCAACAATCAGAATGTCCACTGAGGTTCCTTACTAAAGGAATACAGGGCATAAATAACATGTCTTATGCGGACCTCCTCAAAGCCCTATCTCTGTACTTTGTCTCCTGAAGGATGTTAAGGGAAGATATATGCCTGATATGCAGGGTATTGTCAGTCCCCAGTCTGATGGCTCTCCTGCATATCTGCAAAACAAGCAACATCGCAATTGTCTATCCTAAAGAAGTGAACCTTGCCTGTGATATAAATAGGACCTGCTGGAGGGACAGGTTTGTATCCTGCAGCCTACCTCTTCTGAGGAACAGACTCTCCACCCATGTGAAGCAGAGTTCTTCCTTTACCCAGTTCAAATGTAAAATGAACAATTGGATGGGGAACTGAAATTTCACCCCTGGTTTAGCACCTATGTAGACAAAAGCAGTCTACGAATGGTTCATCTCCCTGGCCTCTGCTTGTACATATTTCATCTTGCAAGCCCTTGCTTATACGACCAAGGATACCTAAACTTGTCAGAGATTTGGGATGCATGAAAAGACCAAAAAGGTCATAGTGGTCATTAGCCTGGTACATACCTATGAACCATGATCTACTAAAATAAATACAGCTCATGGAAAATAATAGTAAATTATTTCCAAAGGACACGCATACCATCTGTAGGTCTTTCAGCTGTATGCACTTAAGAACTTGCAAAAGTAAAAGTCGTTTTTTTGAAAAACTGAATTATTTACCCTAATTTTTCTTGATTTTAATTCTAAATAGTTATGGGAACTAGAAGATTCATGAATAGCATCTACACGTTACAGCATCAAGTGAATGGATCTGTGCTATATCTGGTAATCAAGTCTATCGAACATAACTTTAGAAATTATGAAAGTTCCAAGAGCTATTTGAGAGAAGAATAGATTTCCATGTACTTAGCAAGCAACTTTAAGTAAGTATTTCAACACAATAGTGATAAAAATAAGAACCCTGGAACCTAGGGAGCTGGACTGCTATGCCTCACAACCAGTAATATCCCTATGTCAGTTAGAAATCTTTCCTGCCACTAGGTCTGCCCTGATGACCATGGAACCCAAAATCTTGAGGTTGTTTTTTACCTTCTGTTTTTAGGTCTTGTGCCATTCTCTAAAGAGGTTCTACAATTCTCTAGCGTCAGTGGTTTTAGAGAGAAACCCGGATGTACCAGAATGGCATACAAGTTTTGGAAAGGAATGGGTGGATGGAAACATCTCTTCCTCATTTCCCTTCCTCTTCTTGTGTCTGCTTTGATCCATCAGTTCTCTAAATCAGTATTGATGGCTTTTGCAGCCCCAGAGCTGCAGAGGCAATCTAGTGAAACTGGTTACCTCTTAAAGAAGACAATATAGTACAGTGGTGTATTCAGATGGCACAGTACTTATCCTTGAAAATGCCTTTTAGGAGATTGCTGTTTTGTTGTCACTCTACTACACTATCAGTGCCTTGAATTGTGATTTGTTTCCTAACTACTGTTTTCGTATGTAAGGGTAGTTGCAGTGTAAGTCTCAAATGCTGTCTAGGAACATTGAGACCATGAATGCAAGATTAAATAGAATGAGATCTACTCATTTATCCAAAATAGTCTTAAAATGTGTACAGTTTCTGACTGATGGATAAATCTTCTTCTTTCGGCTTTTTCCCGGTTAGGGGTCACCACAGTGGATCACCTTGTCCGCACATTGAATGGCAGTGGAGTTTTACAGTGTCGAGTTGCCAGCCCGGCGCCCAACCTTCCACAGAAGGCACACTCACGTGCACACCTAGGGCCAATTTAGAGTGTCCAATCCACGTGCAGCATGTCTTTGGGATGTGGGAGGAAACCGGAGCACCCGGAGGAAACCCACCACAGGGAGGACATGCAGACTCCGCACAGAAGGCACCCCAGCCGAGGATCGAACCGGAGAACCTCTTGCTGTGAGGCAGCAATGCTAACCACTGCACCACCGTGGCCGCCCCTGACTGATGGATAAATGATGGTAGGTTATTCCAAATTGTAGAAATATGTAATGAAACTATTTGTTTTCTCACATTGACCTTAAAACTTTTGATACTATATTTCAGGCTGTTACGCCTGTCTCTTTTATTCAATGTTTCAGTTGTCCTTTGGTATAAATATAAATGTTATTAAATGTTAAGACTGGACTATTAAACAACTTAAAGAGACTGATTATATAAACTGAATCCCTTGTTGATAATGTTCTTAATAACAGATTTACTTGCTTTGTGGCACTATTAATTACAATGTCTAGATGTTCAGAAAATGAGAGTTTGTCTGTTGTTACATTTCTCAAGTCAGTATATATCCAAACAGCTCCTTGAGTTGTGTATTTCAGTACAATGTGCTCTATAAAAGCTTACTAAAAACATAACTTTGCATTAATCTGTGCTAAAGATAATATCTATTTAAGGTGTCTACCTGCATATTTCTAAAAAATAATTTATTTATTATGCCATTTACTTTATTTCTTTATTTGCACTTTGCTAATGTTTTTAGTTCTACTAAGCACAATGACTTCTTTTCAGGGAGACACAAGAGGTATTCATACTGACTAGGTAAAATTTGGCCAGGGCATTAGGGGTCTTACCATACTCTTTTTGATAAATGTCATAATATCTTATCTTTTCCATTCACCTGAGGTACCAGCAGCTTGAGCAAATGGGAGTCTGGTTTAATGTCTTATCCGAGGGGCAGAATAATTAGGATATTATTATAATTTATTGTTGTTTCTTGTGTTCTATTTTATCTAATATGGACATATCCTGAAACTTTGTTAGTGAACCACAAATTGTATTGGACCAGTCTATATTCAGGCAATTATTTTACTGATTGTATACTGTTGTATTTTGCAGTGTACAGCTTGCATGTAATATGTCAAACACAAATGAATTTCTGTATGATTGGCATTACTTTTAACAATGTATTCCTTTTCTACTAATTATTTTACATACATTAAGGGGAAATATAGGTGAATTAATGTGTTCTAAGTAAGTACAGTTCCATTCTTAACACAACTGTAGCCAGGAGGAATGCAAGTATTTGCTATGGTAATAGATGACATACTCTGAAGAGGAAAAGTAAACAGAACCAAAAACTGATTAGGAAAAAGAGGTTGATAGTTAAGAAATATGAAGAAATCAATTATTTCTGATTCTGGAATGTTTCAGCCTTTTTTGCACAGGTAGCAGGTAAAACAATTCAATGGCACAAACATGCTGTTTTAATGAAGGCATAATGCTTTGGGCTTACTCTGTCACTGACTTCACCAAACAAGCCTTAGATTATCAATATCTTTGAAATGTCTTTCCTGCTTGTCAGTAACTTCTAATTATGTCCAGTTTTAATAGATCTAAAGCTGAGCTTTAATGTCACAGTTATATTTCAGTTTGCAAGCATTTTTATCTCAGTGATTTATATAGGTAATTAAAGGTGACTATGAAAAGGGGAAGAAATCTATCAAAAATAAGTGCTTTGAGCTGTGTGAAGGTTGAACTATGAATCAATAGAGTAATATTTCTTCATACTCCCTGTTGGATTAATTATGGTCATATTAGACAAATATGGGAAGCCAGGATCATGTGTTCACCACCCACCCCTTTAAATATTATCCAGTACAGATTTATTAAGTTGTCTATGTCACATGTCTTATTCTATTCTTCAGTCTGGTGTTGGTATATGCAACTTGACAACACTGCCTGGAGTTTGCTGTACAAAATGAAACCAGAATTGATACTTATTATACGAATTTGAATATTTACAAAACCTCATTTGATATGTTGAAAGTGTAAATGTCAAATTTGTTCGCTTGTGAATTATCTGTATAAATGAGCTGCACAGCAGCTTATAATTTTTAATGTTCCTTTCTTATTAGCTAAAATAAAAAAAAATAATTTAATTAAAATAGTTGGTATAGGATAAACTTCCTCAAATGTCTTAAGAAATGGATGTCACTAATACAATATATGTATGCACAAGGACAGTCCAGCACTGGAAGACCTTTCCATTGTCAATGCAGATATAAATATAAATAAAATTATAGGTTTCATGCCACTGGTGGGAGAGAAATCTATATTTAAAAATACTGAAAGTCATTATTTTAATAAAGAAAATTAAGGGAATAACCCTACATTTCCTTTTAATTGTTAGTGCCCTTAGGCAGAAACAGTTTCAGGTGAGATGTCATGCATAGAACACATTGTTATATGGATTATATCAGTTATCAATTTATTAAAATACCCTGCATTCTGGAAATGATTATACATTTGTAGCCACAAATCAAATACATGCACGACATCTGGATCCTTACATTTCTTAGATACCTAGGTGCATCTAGAGGTGACAATAAGTTAATGATAAGATTCAGTTATTGTCTTCATAAATGTGGATTACAACAGAGGAATGGTTTCCATATCATAGGCTTCTGACATGTCCTTGGGGAAGAAAATGTGCAGTCATGTAAGTTGTACTTACTTATAACAGCAGATGTTCAAATTCCTCACTGCTTCAATAGCCTTTACAACAGATGGTGTGTGTCTTGACAAGAACACAAATGGCCAGCTTCCACTTCACTATCATCTTCAGTCTGACTGCTGATTGGTCAGCCCTGTGGAGGAAAATCAGCAGCCAGAGTGAAGCTTTTTTCAGAACTTCCTTGCTAATAATTAAAGAAGGAGCATAATAATCCTGAATTTCAAAAAGATACCATACTATCAAAAAAGTTATATCCCAATGAGAAACAATATATGCCAGAAGGGAATGAAGGGAGGCTGCACCTACTGCAGTAGTGACGAATTTGAATGCCTACAGTTATGGTAAGTGCAAGCGTACTATGTTCATCGTTTTCACTCCTGCAGTAGACTTTAGGCTATATGAGTTGATTAACAAAGCCTACCCAACCTGGGAGGAGAAAGGATGTGGGTCCTGGAGATCCTGTAGAATGGTTCCTAAATGCTGTCTTGAACCTAGACAATGAATCCTCTTTGCAAAAGGATGTACAGAGGGCCATGTAACTATCTCTAGAATACCTTGAGAGTCCACCCCTTTCCAATATGCCATTGAAAAAGCTGTGGTTCCATGCCTTGATGCTTCCTGCAACCATTTTAACATCATAGTTATAACAAAAGGAAATAGCTGAGGACAAGCATCTTGAAATAGTCTGTTTTGTTTTCCCAACATTAGAAACAAATAACTGATCTGCTTTTCTAAGGAACTTACTTCTGTCAAGGTAGTACCTGAGCTGCTGATGCACATCCAGAGTATGTAGAATCCTTTCTCCCTGGTTCTTAGGATAGAGATAGAAGACCAGGAGATTGATGGCTTGGTTCAAAGTAAACTCTGAAACCACTTTGAGCATGAATGAGGCATTTGTTTTTAATAATATCCCATTCATATATATATATATATAAAAAAAGATAACGCTCACCCACCATGAGAGCTTGCAACTCATATATTCTTCTTGAGGATGTCGAAACAATGATAAAGTTAGTTTTCCATGTATTAAATCTAAAATCTGCTAGAGAAATAAGTTCAAATGGAGACATGGCTAACATTTTTGCACAAAGTTAGCATCCCAATAAGGATCAACCTGTTTACAAGGTATTAAATGTAAAACTCTGTTCAGAAAATATTTCACTAAAAACAGGGAAGAATTAGATCCGTAGATAGACATGCTGAAATGGCTGCACAATATTCACTGACTGAGAAATATGACAGGGTGGTAACTCACACAAATATTTAAACTCTAGTGGTATATAATCCCTGATGGGACCATGGTTATTGGCTAGGCACCACTAGAAATCATTTGCACTCACCAATATAAGCTTTCATAGCAGAAGGTTTTCTTGCCTCCTTTAGTACCTGCTGTATATCCTCATGAAACAGATGACTAAAAGGTATCAGGAATGAATCATCTAGGCAATTGCTTGATGATGCTTTAGATTAGGGTATATCAAACTCTCCTTATCTTGTGTGAATAGGTCCAATTTGTGAGGAAGTTTGTGGTAATAGCCCTTAGCCAATTCCATAAGAAGGGACAGCCAATTGTACCTGGAACAAAAGGATGTCACCAAAGTGATCTTCAGTCCTTCTGTATTTTCAGAATTACAGTGGCTATCAGTGGAAAGGGTGAAAAGACAAAAAGAACATTTTTGACCACAGGAAAAGGAATGCGTCTATTTTCCAGACTTGTTTGCAAGGAGTCCTGGAGCATAATTTGATCAGTTGTCTGTTATAAAATGAGGCAAGCAGATCTATTTGAGGTTTTTCACACAACTGAATCAACCCTTCAGGTTCCATTTGTGATAGTCTTTCCTGATCCATCTGACCTTGTCTGCTACTATAGTTTGCTCTGGCAGGATGTAAGATCATTGGTGTGTTAAGGAATGCTGTAGTGCTACCTGCCAAACTGTCACAGCCAGCATGCACAGAAGGTATGACCTTATACCTACATGTTTTTATGTAATATATCACTGTGATGTTTTATGTACTGACCTGAAGTGTTACAAGAAACCAAAAATGATGAAGACATTTTAAAGCATGGATAACATCCAATATCTCTTTGACATTGATGTGCTCTCTTCACCGAAGACTGGACTAGATAGTCAAGAGGGGAAAGTAAACACTTGCACCACACCACACTCATCACATAGTCCCTCAAAACCTACACCACCAAAACACACACACAGAAGCACAAAACACACACCTACATTCACGGAGGCTCTCAGTAAAAATCTGCCCAAGCAACCTAGACCTCCAAAGCAGAAATGCAAGCAACCTCCACCCCACCCCCCAACACAACCCAAATACCCATACTCAGTGTGCCACTCAACTACAGCCCATAAAGCATAACGTACCCAACACTCTAGTCATAGGTGACTCTATAGTCAGGTACACTGATGTTCCACTCACCAGGCTAAACAAGGAGAAAGTTACTGTCAGCTGCCTTTCAGGTGCCAGGATCCGCCACATAATGCACGCACTCAGGTCACCCCACAACAAGTACAAATATGACTCTGTCATTGTCCATGTTGGCATGAATGACCTGAGACATACCTCCCTGGACTACATGAAAAGAGACATGGAGGAGCTCTCCAATTTTGTAGCCCAGGCAGGTATGACCCTAGCCCTGAGTAGCATCCTGCCATCACTCAGAATGATACCACAGTACAAGGACAAAATGATTGACTTTAACAATTGGCTAAGCTTCTGGTGTCATTCTAAGGGAATCCAGTATCTGTCTGCCTGGGATGACATGATCAACAGACCATGCTGCTTATGAAGTTTTATACATACTTTTATTAGGTTTATTTAAAGAGTTAAATGATTTACATCAAATTCACCTTTTAAAGCATTGTTTTTATTTTGCTTTTATTTTTCCTATTGGTGTTAATTTCTTAATTAATTGGCTGTCCAATTATATTTTGTTACATCACAGTCAGTTTAATATTTAAATATTGTTAAGGCATTCTAGTGTGTGTATCTGATGAAGGTTTTATGAAAACACCAATTTTACCGTGTAGCGTTTATTACAGCACGTATTTTTGGATTTTTGGTTTGAATAAACTTCCACTTCGGTTTGTTCTCCATTTGGTTGCTCTCAGTGATTTATTTGATTTTCAGACCATGCTGCTTTGCCAGAGATGGCCTGCACCTGTCACCCTTGGGATTTTGGATACTGGCAAAGGGTCTTGCCACCCCTATAGTGCCTTTTTTAGGCAAGGTTCAAATGACAAATTCATCACCGTAACAGGTATAAACAAGCAAAATTTGAGGGTAATGCTACTCAATGCTAAAAGTCTAAACCTCAAAATGCACTCACTTGAGGCACTCCTTAAAATGGAGAACATTGACATCTGTGCAATGACAGACTTGGTTCAAAGCTCCAGAGAGCAACCCTGCTTTACCAGGATATAATTCATACCACACCTTTCGGCCACCAAACCTGGACCGAAACACTAAAGGTGGAGGCGTATCCATATTCATTAAGGATATCCACACCTCCAAGCTAGCTGCTCAGCATAATGCATCTGAGATTATCCAAGTTCACCTAACTCTGGGCAAAACCGCAATCCAGATTGTAGCTTGCTACAGACCCCCTACCATGCCCCAGGATTCCCACTCCTCTTTTCTTGATACACTGGAAAATATTAAGGTACAACCCAACACTCTAATAATGGGTGATTTCAACTACCCTACCATTAACTAGGAAAACTACTCGTGTACCAACACTTTTGCTCAAAGTTTTCCAGAAATCATCAATTCCAATGCCTTGGATCAACTTATCCACACCCCCACCAGGGGCAGCAATATCCTAGACCTGGTCATCACCAACATGGGCGACCGGTGTTCCACACCAGAGGTCAGCTCCTCGTTGGTCAGATCTGACCACAAGCTAATCACCCTAGACATCCACATCCCACTCCCACCCCCCATTAGGAAAACAGCCGTAAAAAATGTCTCCAAAGCCAACTTCACGCTTCTTAAGACAGAAGTGGCAAACTTCACGACACCCATGCAGATGGACAATAGAGGTACGACTGCTGAATCCTGCACAAATGCACTTTATAAGCACTTACACAAGTGCATGGATCATGCTATCCCTAACAGAACCAAAATGCTATTCTCCAAAAAAAGGAAGCCAATCTGGTGGTCTTCTGCCATAAACAAACTCTACAACAGAAGAAAGAAACTGTTGCAAAAAAGAGTAAAATCCCATCATTGGAGGAACTCCCTGGTCAGCCTCAGTAAGAAGCAGAGATCCCTCATAAAATCCTCCAAAGCTAGTTATGAAAACAAAATTGCCACTGATTCTAAAGACAACCACAAAGCATTCTATAGCTATGTCAGTAATCTCAATGGCAACACTCAGATCTTCTCTGAGTTACAGCACAATGACACTAAATATACAGAACCAACTAATATTGCCAACATCCTGGCAGATAGTTTCAGTGCTATCTTTATCCCCCCTCTCACCCCCTAAAGGGCCCATCTTTATACTGGAAGAATGTAAAGTTCCTGTAATCATGGCTGCAGAGGTAAAAATCTCACTCTCCAAAGCCAAGAACACAGCATCCATGGGACTTGACAACATCCTGGGCTACCTTCTACATGAACTACAGAATGAACTGGCACCCCACCTAAGTACCATGTTCAATCATAGCCTCACCTCAGGCTTTGTGCCCATGAATGGTGCACCATGATGGTTATCCCACTCCACAAAGGGGGGGCCACAACAGACCCCAGGAACTACTGCCCCATTAGCCTGATGAGCCTGGTCTGCAAGGCCATGGAACGTATCATCATGGAACTCCTAAACAAAGACATTGGAGATCTCCAAACTCTGGACCCCACATAGTTCGGGTTTGTAAAAGGCAGATCATGTCTCCTAAACCTGATAGACTTCTTTGAAGTGGTCACCAAAGCCATAGATGAAGGTAAGGTGGTTCACACAGCCTATCTAGATCTCGCCAAGGCATTCAACACCATCCCCCACTCTGGAATTATAGATAAACTCACTAAACTAGGTATAAATCCCTATGTCACAAGATGGGTTGCCAACTGGCTTACTGACAGAACCCACACTGTGAAAGTAGCAGACTCCAAAACAGACCAGACCAGTGACAAGTAGAGTACCACAGGGTTCAGTCCTGGATCCTCTCCTGTTTGGTATCTACTTCTCTGAAGTACAGGCTAACACAGAAGGTCTTTGGCTAACTAAATTCACAGATGACTGCAAACTAGGAGCCATAATCGAAACTCCTAACGATGTGGACATCCTACAAAAGGGCTTCACTGAGACAGATGCCTGGTGTCAAAGCCATGGTCTCAAGCTCAATGCCAAAAATTGCATTGTCAACCCCTTTGGTAAAAACACTGTACCCATGAACTACCACATAGGCAGCAGTCTACTTAACACCGAAATTGTGATAAGAGACCTTGGGACACAGGTGGACAGTAGTCTCTCCTTTGATAATCACATCACCACAGTGGCCAGGAAATCCTTCTATATGGCACACTTCATCACAAAAGGTTTCTCATCCAGAAAAAAAGAGGTCATTGTTCCCCTCTACTCATCACTCATTAGATCCATTATAGAGTACAATGCCCCTTTTTGGTATGTACATCACAAGAAATCTACAACAACTGGAAAGGCCACAAAAATACCTCACAAAGAGGATTACTGGCCTCAAACAGATGCCTTACGCAGACCAACTCAAAAATCTCCAGCTTTAGTCCATCGCATATCACCTACTCAGAGGCAATCTCTGCCTAACATACAAAGCTATGTCAAACCCAGAGCTGTTGGGCATGCTCCAATTAAAGAAATCCCAATCCCTTTGAGCTACACGCTCTAGGGATCTAAACCTTGTCACCACACTAAACAGAACATGCTGGAGGGATAGATTCCAGTCCCAGAGACTTCCCATGCTCTGGAACAGACTACTTATCTATGTCAAACAGAGCTCCTCATTAGCACTCTTCAAGAAAAATCTTGATGATTGGATGGGTAATAGGAAATGCACCCCGGGGATCACTTCTGTGGTTCTGTTTGACAGGGGCACAGGAAAATAATTTTCTTGGGTGGCGAAAGCCAGGGTACCTTTTTGGCTAGGCTTGTATAGGCCCTAGGGCCAGTAGCCTAGTACTTACCTGTGAACCTATGAACCTATGCTAATGTCTGTCTGTCTGAGGAATTTTACAAATCCTGTACATTTACCCCATAGAAACTGCTGCACAAGCAAAATCTGAGGTAGCTGTAGGTACAGATTGACCCAGGATCTGAGGAGAAAAGAGGATATGTTGATTTAGAGTAATTTCTAAAACTGAAATCTGAACTTTCAGAGGAAGAAGATGTTGGGCTGTGTGTTTTTTACCAACCAGTGAATTTTCCTTATTTGTAACCTGGTGAGAGGAGTCATGAAAATTTTTGAAGCCATAAACCCGAGCATCCTGAGAAATTCTCTTGCAGAAGTCTGAGATTGCTTGGAAAAGCTCAGAATGTTTTCAAATAAAACTCTACCTTCACCTGTAACAAAAAAGCTTTTTGCTAAAAAGTGTCTATAAAGCAACCCAACAATATAATCCTGTGTTACAGGGTCAAAGATGATTTCCAAACATTCATCAGTAATCCTAGACTGGTCAAAAGTGAAGAAACCAATTCTAAGAACTTTTGGCATATAATAAAAGTCTTTGTAAAGGTAAGTAAATATCTAAACAAGGAAATAAGTGAATGCCATTGAGTCAGCAATGAGCCATGTTTGGAGTTAGACTGTAGATAACCCAGAGATGCAGAAAACTGATAATGTGGCACAGATAAAGGGAATTTGAAAAACCTCCTGAAGCATGTTTCAATTGGAATGTGATGATATGCATCCTTTAGATCTAATGTTACCATCAAATTCCATTAAGAGATGAGAGGTAATAGATTCTAAATGGTCAGCATCCTGAATTTTTGTACTTTCACATACATATTTAGAAGGGAAATATCTGTGGGCACAACCCCATGTTTTGGTTGTTAGGGATGAAAAAACTATAAGCACCCCTAGCAGGACTGGCATAGTAACCCAACAGATTTTATTAATAGTCTCTGTTTGTATTAGGCAGAAGTATAGGCAAGTTTTAAAATCTACATATTGTTGCAAGATTTTGAAAAATATTGGTCATTTTTTTGTTCTTTTGTACTAGGTCTAGATAGTAGCATATATACCTTTTCCTTTTTATCTTTAAGGTGGAAAAATAAGATGTTTAAATTCTTTCTTAGATGTATAGGATGCCTTTTAGTATATATAGGGCTGTTATCTACTAAACCTCCCATTTTCTCCAAAGCCAAGAACACAGCATCCATGGGACTTGACAACATCCTGGGCTACCTTCTACATGAACTACAGAATGAACTGGCACCCCACCTAAGTACCATGTTCAATCATAGCCTCACCTTAGGCTTTGTGCCCATGAATGGTGCACCATGATGGTTATCCCACTCCACAAAGGGGGGGCCACAACAGACCCTGTGAACTACTGCCCCATTAGCCTGATGAGCCTGGTCTGCAAGGCCATGGAACGTATCATCATGGAACTCATAAACAAAGACATTGGAGATTTCCAAACTCTGGACCCCACATAGTTCGGGTTTGTAAAAGGCAGATCATGTCTCCTAAACCTGATAGACTTCTTTGAAGTGGTGACCAAAGTCATAGATGAAGGTAAGGTGGTTTACACAGCCTATCTAGATCTCGCCAAGGCGTTCGACATGATCCCCCACTCTGGAATTATAGATAAACTCACTAAACTAGGTATAAATCCCTATGTCACAAGATAGGTTGCCAACTGGCTTACTGACAGAACCCACACTGTGAAAGTAGCAGACTCCAAAACAGACCAGACCAGTGACAAGTGGAGTACCACAGGGTTCAGTCCTGGATCCTCTCCTGTTTGGTATCTACTTCTCTGAAGTACAGGCTAACACAGAAGGTCTTTGGCTAACTAAATTCACAGATGACTGCAAACTAGGAGCCATAATCGAAATTCCTAATGATGTGGACATCCTACAAAAGGGCTTCACTGAGACAGATGCCTGGTGTCAAAGCCATGGTCTCAAGCTCAATGCCAAAAAGTGCATTGTCATCCCCTTTGGTAAAAACTCTGTACCCATGAACTACCACATAGGCGGCAGTCTACATAACACCGAAAGTGTGATAAGAGACCTTGGGACACAGGTGGATAATAGTCTCTCCTTTGATAATCACATCACCACAGTGGTCAGGAAATCCTTCTATATGGCACACTTCATCACAAAAGGTTTCTCATCCAGAAAAAAAGAGGTAATTGTTCCCCTCTACTCATCACTCATTAGACCCATTATAGAGTACAACGCCCCTTTTTGGTATTTACCTCACAAGAAATCTACAACAACTGGAAAGGCCGCAAAAATACCTCACAAAGAGGATTACTGACCTCAAACAGATGCCTTACGCAGACCAACTCAAAAATCTCCAGCTTTAGTCCGTCGCATATCACCTACTCAGAGGCAATCTCTGCCTAACATACAAAGCTATGTCAAACCCAGAGCTGTTGGACATGCTCCAATTAAAGAAATCCCAATCCCTTTGAGCTACACGCTTTAGGGACCTAAACCTTGTCACCACACTAAACAGAACATGCTGGAGGGATAGATTCCAGTCCCAGAGACTTCCCATGCTCTGGAACAGACTACTTATCTATGTCAAACATAGCTCCTCATTAGCACTCTTCAAGAAAAATCTTGATGATTGGATGGGTAATAGAAAATGCACCCCAGGGATCACTTCTGTGGTTCTGTTTGACAGGGGCACAGGAAAATAATGTTCTTGGGTGGCGAAAGCCAGGGTACCCTTTTGGCTAGGCTTGTATAGGCCCCAGGGCCAATAGCCTAGTACTTACCTGTGAACCTATGAACCCATGCTAATGTCTGTCTGTCTGAGGAATTTTACAGATCCTGTACATTTACCCCATAGAAACTGCTGCACAAGCAAAATCTGAGGTAGCTGTAGATACAGATTGACCCAGGATCTGAGGAGAAAAGAGGAGATGTTGATTTAGAGTCATTTCTAAAACTGAAATCTGAACTTTCAGAGGAAGAAGATGTTGGGCTGTGTGTTTTTTACCAACCAGTGAATTTTCCTTCTTTGTAACCTGGTGAGAGGAGTCATGAAAATTTTTGAAGCCATAAACCCGAGTATCCTGAGAAATTCTCTTGCAGAAGTCTAAGATTGCTTGGAAAAGCTCAGAATGTTTTCAGATAAAACTCTACCTTCACCTGTAACAAAAAAGCTTTTTGCTAAAAAGTGTCTATAAAGCAACCCAGCAATATAATCCTGTGTTACAAGGTCAAAGAGAATTTCCAAACATTCATTAGTAATCACAGACTGGTCAAAAGTGAAGAAACCAATTCTAAGAACTTTTGGCATATAATAAAAGTCTTTGTAAAGGTAAGTAAATATCTAAACAAGGAAATAAGTGAATGCCATTGAGTCAGCAATGAGCCATGGTTGGAGTTAAACTGTAGATAACCCAGAGATGCAGAGAACTGATAATGTGGCACAGATAAAGGGAATTTGAAAAACCTCCTGAAGCATGTTTCAATTGGAATGTGATGATATGCATCCTTTAGATCTAATGTTACCATCAAATTCCATTAAGAGATGAGAGGTAATAGATTTTAAATGGTCAGCATCCTGAATTTTTGTACTTTCACATACATGTTTAGAAGGGAAATATCTGTGGGCATAACCCCATGTTTTGGTTGTTAGGGATGAAAAAACTATAAGCACCCCTAGCAGGACTGGCATAGTAACCCAACAGATTTTATTAATAGTCTCTGTTTGTATTAGGCAGAAGTATAGGCAAGTTTTAAAATCTACATATTGTTGCAAGATTTTGAAAAATATTGGTCATTTTTTCTGTTCTTTTGTACTAGGTCTAGATAGTAGCATATATACCTTTTCCTTTTATCTTTATGGTGGAAAAATAAGATGTTTAAATTCTTTCTTAGATGTATATGATGCCTTTTAGTATATATAGGGCTGTTATCCTTCTATCAGTAATTTACATGGACAGTAGATAATTGGAGGAATTATTTACTTTTGCTATTTTATTTCTTGTATTACCAAGATGGACTTTTTTCTAACTTTTAATTGCACTTTTTTATTTTACCTGTATTTACAACAAATCTTGACATTCAACTTTCTGATTACACCAATTGCTTCTTATTGTATTACTTTAATTATTTTTTCATCTGTTACATTTTGGTTTTACGTAGCAACATTTTATCATTACATTTTTCTACCATACTTTTCTTTTTCTATATCATCTATTTTTATTTTCCACAAAATTATTTTTCTTGGTAATATTTTATTTCTTCACATATGCACTCTTTTTCTCTTTTACTCTTTTTTAACATACTCCCAAATTTATCATACATTTATTCATATAATATTACTACTAATCCCTCATCTTTTGTTTTCATTTATCCACTTTAACACTTTGTACAAATTTAATAAAGCAATATATACCATGGGGTTAATTAACACTAAACCTGTTTCCTCTTTATTTAAATACACAACTCTTCTTTTTACTGGGTTTAATCCAGAACCCCATATAAATGGAAAAAAATCAATAATTAATGTTCAAATACTGTTAACATAAATACACCTGATTAGTATGCTGCTTTCCTCAAAAGTACTGAATTTATAAAATAAGCCTTTTTTATAAATTATAATGTATATGTTCTTCAGAAAATACAAGTTTGTTTTATTACTTCTATTGTTTTTCCCCATTGAATTCTACTTACATCTTTATTCCCAAATTTTACACCTAACACAGAAATTTTATTAATTATAAAATATATATCCCCTATCTTTAATACATCATCTAAACCTTTCATTTTCTCTTTATATAAAGCCATCCTTATCACCCAGATACACTCATTTCTGCAAATTATTACTTCTTTTATCAATTTTTGCAATTATGATAATCTCATCTGCATATGTTAACAGACTTAGAATTCTTAACCCTTCAGGTGTTAAATAACCACTTCCTTAATTTTGTAATTTATTTCATATACTATCACATTCATAGCTAATGGAAAGAGTTTACAACTTATGGACATCCCTGTCTTCACACGACCCTCTTGGATTAAGCAGCCATTTGCAAGTATCTTTACTTTATTATTATTATTATTATTATTATATATTGGCATACAGTTTTCCTAACTTTCTCACTTATATTACATTATTTCATTATTATCCCCAAGATTTCATACCTGATTTCTATCAAATGTCTTATTAAAATCTCATATCATGATTTTTGCTTCTTCTTCTTTTCTATTCATAATACAGTTCACAATTTCTCTATGAGTAATAATTCTTGACAACCCTTCCCCTTTATACTATATACATCATCTTATATAATATTTTTCCTTTCTCATTTCAAATCTCTTTTGCATTATTTTTAAAAAGATCTTATAATCATTATTATTCCATACTGTTTTTTTAATTATTTTCTCTCTTCCTTCCTCCATATGAATTTAAGTATTCCACTACATATTTTCAATACATAAAACCTTCATTTAACCATGTATTCAACATCTTTAAAAAATATGTTTTTCCAGTCCCTTAAATGTGTATACATTTCATGTCCCATTCCAGCTGATCCCGCAGCCGAATCTATATTTACTTGTCCTAATACGTTATCTAGCTCATTTAAAGTAATCGCATTTTCCAACTCTTTATTCTCTTTTTCTGTTAACTTTCTTTTAGTTTCCATGTTTTAACTGCTTTTTTCTTTAAACATTTCTTATACAAATTGAGTTCTCTCTATTTCTACCTTTACATTTTGATTTCTGTCATTACACTATCATTTTCCTTTACTAATCTGCTTATGTAACTTGATGCTTCTTCTCTTTTTCCTTGGAAAATATTTTGCTTATATAACAGTTCTTGCATTTTTTCTTGATTTTTTTTCAGATATTTCTATTTCTTTCTCAGAATACTTTCTATCATTATGTTCTAAATCTTCCAATGTATCATATATTCTATATATTTCCTTTTCTACTTTTCTCATGCCATATTGCCATTCTAAAGAAAAAAATATATATATTTCCTTAAGTATCATCTACCATTCAGATCAATTTTTTTATAAAATGTTCTCATAGGAATATGATCTTTTCATAACTGTGTTACTAATCCCTTCCTTCTTCATTCCACACTTTCTCATTTATCTTTTTATTCCTTTGCCTAGTTTATATATTCCTTGTCTTCCTTTTTCTCTAGCCATATTGCAAGATAATCAGAAAATCCCATTTCAACTAACTCCCCTTCTCCTATAATTAAACCTTCTGAGACTATAAAATAATCTCTGTCAGTTCTATACATATCCTTATTGCAAGTCTATACATTTTTGTCCAAATGTTTTAACTTACATCCTTTAACTTCTAACATTTTTCTTAGATCATTTCCTTTCTTTTCATGCTTGCCTGTTAAACCACAGTTAAAATCTTCATAAATTATAATATTCATATTCATTGCTATAAAATCTAAAATCTGATGAAATAAGCTCTCCCTTCCTTACAATTCGTCTAAGCATATAGTGTTATAATTCTATATACTTGTTCTTTCCATTTTAAATCTACAATGGTTAATCTCCAATTTTTTGCTAAAATTATATCTAATATTTTTACCTTATGTCTACAGAATATGGCTATTCCAGAACATCTCATATTTCCCAAATTCCAGATTATCCTTCCTCCCCATAATTTCTCTGTCTGTAATCTTTTTACATTTGTTAAAAATATTGTGTCTTCTAATATAATTACATCTGTATCACATGTATTATACCACTTCAAAGTCTCTATTCTTCTTACTATATCTAACAGCCTAACAAGCAAAACCTCCATAACTGAGTTTAAAACTGCCCTAAAAGGCCACTTCACTAATAAATGCTTATGCCCCTGCTCAACACCATGGGAACAAGTGACACAGGGAACCAATCCCATAGCTAGATCTCCAATCTCCTACAGCAGTATTATCCAAAACTGATTGTTACACAACATCCATTTGCAATATTTCCATATTGTTGACTGGCCTCACAATTTTATCTAATATAAGAACTCTACACATCTATACATCTTGTCATAAATAAATAGTTTCATGCTTGTTCATTGTTCATTATGTAAATATTTTTCATGCATGTTCATTGTTCATTATGTTTAAAAAGGGTCTATATTATAAACGCAAACACTTAGGTTCTCGAATACAGCATGATCAACACCTACTAAGGGAATGCACAATTCACTGAAACCTCAAAATGCGGAAATACACATCACCAAATTATTTTGTTTGGACAACACCATTCCCCCCAGTGACAAAAATAAGACATACTTCCCACTACACCACTCACTACATACTACCCACCAAAACAAAATAAATAAACCACATACTTACACTAGCCTAAACCCTACCACATACATACACTAACCTAAACCCTACTTCTAACCCTACACTAACCCTTACATACATTACTATCTATGCACATACCTTAACTCGCACCCTAACCCTAAGGTCCGTAACTATCACACACTTTCCTTAATTAGCTATAGCCAAACAAAATAAAGAATCCACACACATATATTTAACAAAACCCTACTTCTAACCCTTACATACATTACTATCTATGCACTTACCTTAACCCGCACCCTAACCCTAAGGTCTGTAACTATCGCATACTTACTTTACGGAGCTATACCGCAGAAGGGCCAACTATGCCGAATCGGGATTTTGAATTTTGCAGTTTCCGGCATTCGGTGTACTCGCGGTTCACTTAATAGGTGTCGATCATGCTATATTCGACAACCTAAGCTTTCACGCTTGCAATATAGACCCGTTTAAAAATTGTAATTATTATTTATGTTTTTCTCTGTTATGTTTGTACCAGTACTGTACTGAAATGTGGAGCTTTTCTCCCCAGGCCTCCATTGAAAAAGGACTGCCAGTCCAGATGGACTTTCCCGGTTACCAAATGTAAAATAAATAATAAAATATTCACATTTACAGAAAGCATTCTAAAATTTATATTTTCCATTTTCTTTAGAGTCATGGTTTTATACGTTCCAAGCTAAGTACTGAGATATCTTTCTTAATAGACCATTCTAAGCCTAGCCAGTTTTCCTCCCAAAGGTGAGAAGCAAAGACTGTACCTTGTGTCTATGAATCAAACACCTTTAGCCATTATACCAACCCCCAGTCATTAGCTGTGTGCATTCTTTTTCATCCATTTCCTTTATTTTTTTCTTATGTACTTATCCCTTTAATTTTTTAATGATTTTAACCTTTTAACAGTAGATTTTTTTCCTTTTATTGCCTCCCAGTTTATATCTTCTTTATCAGTTATTTCAGAACCATCTTCTCTGTCCTGTTTATTTTTTCACATCTAATTTTTCTTCTATTTCTACTACTTCTAAAATGTATTTTCTTTATTCATTTTCTTCTCTTTCATTTTCATGTTCCTTACTCTTATTTTCAGTTTTGCAATCCATCCATAAATGTCCATTTTTTTTACATTTATAACATTTCAATTCACATTGTTGCATGATGTCCTATTTCCTCAAAAAAGAAAACATTTTCTTTTATTACAATTATTTATCAGATGTCCTTCTTTTCTACATACAAAAAAACATGTTTTGAGACGTCTGCAATATTTTGACACCCTATTCCTCTCTACATTTTTCATGCTTTGTACATGTATATTTTTTTCTCTTTCTATTTTTAACAGAATTAAAATCTCATCCAACAGTCCATAAGCCCTTTTTATTATAACTTTTGTAATGTCCAGTACTTAGGTTCATAGGTAGGTACTAGGCTATTGGCCCAAGGACCTAAGTAAGCCTAGCCAACAAGGTTCCCTGGCTTACACCACCCAAGAAAGTTATTTTCTTGTGCCACTGTCGAGCAGGGCCACAGAAATGATCCCCTGGGTGTATTTCCTATTTCCCATCTACTCATCAAGATTTTTCTTGAGGAGTGCTAATGAGGAAATTTGCTTGACATAGATGGGTAGCTTGTTACAGATTATGGGAAGTCTCTGGGACAGGGATCTATCCCACCAGCATGTCCTGTTTATTGTGGTGACAAGATTTAGGAGCGTGTAGCTCAGAGGGATTGGGATTTCTTTAGGTGTAGCATGTCCAACAGCTCTGGGTTTGGCATAGCTTTATATGTTAGGCAGAGATCACCTCGGAGTAGGCGATATGCTACTGAGTAAAGCTGGAGTTTTTTGAGATGATCAGGCATCTGTTTGAGGCCAGTAATCCTCTTTGTGAGGTACTTCTGTGGCCTTTCCAGCTGCTGCAGATATCTTGTGAGGTACATTCCAAAAGGGTACTCTATAATGGGTTTAATGAGTGTCGTGTATAGGGGAACAACAACCTCTTTTTTCCTGGATGAGAACCCTTTTATGATGAGGTGTGCCATGTAGAAGGACTTCCTGACTGCTGTGGTGATGTGATTATCAAAGGAGAGACTACTGTCCACCTGGGTCCCAAGGTCTCTTATCACACATTCAGTGTTAAGTAGATTGCTGCCTATGTGGTAGTTAAGTAGACTTCTTTACATAAAGTTTTCAAATGTCCTTTCAAAGTCTTACTTTTCACCTGTGTTTGAAATTGTACATTAACTTTCTTGCTTGTTTCCCTTTTAAATGCTTTTATCACATAAATATTCCATGGGGAACAGTCTTTCTTTTCTCATATTCTCCAAGAAAATTTTCTATTAAAAAAACAGTCTCAAATATAATGTCACAATGTGTTTCTTGTTAATAAGAATAAATGCTCTTACCTCATGAGCTTTTACACCCAAAGGAGCTATTTAATTGTCTCACATGTCATACCTGTCCATTTCTTTGTCTTCTTTACTTTGAATCCTTACTACATACTTACATTTTTTATCTTGTTCTCTCTTCTCTTCTCTTCAGCTTCTCCCCATTTGCCTTCTCTGCAAATGTTTTCTGTTTCTTTTCACCACTCTTTCTCAAGATTGTGCCTGCATCCTCCTTATGTATTTTCTCAGCAATGTCCCACCAGGAAACATCTACTCCATTTTCTGTCTCACAGTAATTCATCCCGTGACCCTCCTGACTGGAGGGTTGCAATTATACATCTGTCATTCACTGACTCATCTCTGACTCACCTCCATCAAACAGATGGAACTTGATGATAACCTAGATATAACCTAATCTACTTAATCTTAAAGAATTTTTTAGCTGCAAACGGTACCTCTTTATTTGTTAGCAATTATGATGTAATTTTTACTTCACTGTATGTTATCTAATTTATACGCTAAACTATGTTATTATGTAAATAATTTGCTTTTGGAGCTTTTTTCCTCAGGTCTCCATTGAAAATGGGCATGTGCTCAGTTGGACCAACCTGGTTAACAAATGTGAAATAATTAAATAAATAAATAAATAAACAGATTTCTTTGAACCATCTCCGCAGAATCCTTCACACATTCTCTGGTCTCAATATTTGCTTTCTCCTCCATTTGTCTCACCAGTCCATTACATCATTCTGTCATTACATGCCTCCCTGTTTCTCTGAACTGCCATTGTGCTTAAAACAGAAACAGGAAGTACTCCTACAAAATGTCTCCCTCTTGCAACAATGATGAGTATGGGAAGTTCCCCAGTGCTCTGCCCAAATTTCCCCTAATAGTATAAATACCACCTTGGGTCTTCCCTGAAAAGAGACTACTAGCCTAGTGGGACTAACCTGGTCAACAAAAGGATAAATAAATGAAAACCAATTATACTTATGCTTCATTTGTGATAATCCGACTAGAATTCATGATGTTTTCCTTTTGTGGTACATTGTTAGGACAAGATTATTATTGTAAATCCACTTAAAAATTACTCCATATTCCTTAGAGCTATTTAGTGCTTGACACATTAAAATAGAATCATCATTCCGGCATAATGGATATTTGCAATTATAAAAGGTAGCATCATAATTCCAGCATAGCAGATATTCTGAATTGTAATACCAAGGGATCTGAGTGAGTGAATAAATTAAAACATGTACAAGAAAGTGACTTCTTGCTTTGCATAATTTTTGCTAAGTATGTGACTCAGATGGGCAGTGGATTTTAAATAAATATTAGCAGAGCAGATGACTGGAAAATAAGCATAGTAGTGTCAGTGTACAAGAACAAAGAGAACATCTGTAACTGTGGACAGTACAGAGGTATCAAACTCCTATCACAGTGCTTGAAAGTTCTGGAGAAGTTGACTAATGAATACACAAAGTAGTAGACAAAAATATGAGACATGAGTAGTCTGGATTCAGATCAGAATGAAGCACAACAGACTTGAAGTTTGCAGGAAGACAGATAGTTGAAAAGAAACTAAAGATGAGGAAAGAGTCAAACTGGCCATTCCTAATTTGAGAAAGCGTATGACAAGGTCCCAAGGAAGCTGATTTGGGAAGTCTTGTCATGATTCAAAGTCTCATAAGCATTAGTAGAATTAGTGCTGACTATGTACAAGGAGACAGTAACATAAGTACAGTTTTCGGTCTCACAGAGGGTTTTTAGTGGGCATGACTGTGCATTAGGTTTCAGCTCTGAGCCCATTGCTGTTCATACCAATGATAGACTACATTAACAAACTGTTTGGAGGGATCAGATTCACAAAGTTGCTGTATGCAGAAGATATAGCATTATAGACAGTCTCTGAGCAAGAACTTCAGCAAAGCATAGGGGATTGGAATGAAAAAACTGAAGGCACATTGGATGAAACTAAGTACAGATAAGTCAGTTGTAATGGCAGCAAATGGGGAGGGGGGGCAGAAGAAGCCAAGAACTATGATAGCAGTTGAAAATAGTGGTCAGGCTGACAGCTTCAAGTATCAGAGAGGATTTGTTGAGGAGAACAGAAGTCTGAATGAAGAAATAAAAACAAGAATTAGAGGGGCTGCAGCCAACTGGCAGAGAGTGTCAGAGGTAGTGTATGATAGAAGAATGACAAAGAAGATGAAAAATAAGGTGTAGAAAACAGTGGTGCGACCAATACTACTGCATAGTAGAAAAAACTGTGGGACCAGTAAAGGCAGAGCTGTTGAGGACATTAGAGGTGATGGATATGATGGTTGGTAGGATGCACTCCAATAGATGATGAAATGAGGACATTATGGCAGAAGAAAAAGTAAGTCCAAATGCCAAGAAGGTCAAAAAGAACAGATCTTGGTGTTCAAGCACAAATGCAGAAAAGCAGAAGACAATCTGATGAAGAAGATTTGGGACAGACATGAAGAAGGCAAGAAGAAATGAGTGTCTCCAGCAAAGAAATAAATGAATTGTGTAAGAGCAGACCTGTGACAGACAGACATGACTTTTGAAGAAATAGGGGAATGGCAATCATAAGTTACAGTTGTATTTTTTACAAAATACTTGCATTTGCTTGTATAATGCTTTTTACATTTATTTTTCAGAAAATGTAAGATGTGAGTAAGCTGCTAGAGGTATAATATTCCATATCACATAAGTGATAATACGTTATCCACACTTCTTTAAGATAAAGTTTATTAAACCCTGAGCTCACCCTGCATGTGAAGTGTTCTTTGGTGCTCAGATACTATTCATGTACATAGACCTGCCATCACTCTTTCTATCTGAGTATGTTCATTCTACAGAATTGTTCTGGCATGCTAAAACCCACTACTGAAAACTCTCCATCAAGTTTACAATCTGTAGACCTCCAAATAAATCCTTCTTCTCTCTGCTGGCTTCTTCTCATCTCACAAACTAAAACAAAATATATTTCCTTCAGACACACAGATCAACTTCAATAAATTCCTCACTTGAGCCATTGATCCTTATTGGTTATTGGTTATTGCTTCTAAATCCCCTTTAGCACCTATGATACGGCACAGTAATTTTATTTATGCATTTATTTACTGACATTTAATTACCAGGAATACCTAATTGGGCATTCTCTCATTTTCAGTGGAAGCTGTGGGAGAAAGGATCCCAGGTATTAACAAAAAAAATTTAAGAACAACGATTTTGCAATCTTCAAAATTAATATAATAATACAAAATAAATAAATAATCTATAGTTCAACAATTATATCAAATTATACATAATGTGAAAACATTAGTTAAAAAAAAATACAATGTACATGCCAATGATTTAATATATAGCGAGGTTTTAACCAGTGCAGTGAAATTAAAGGTAAGTTAGTATAATAAAAACAGGAGTTACAATATGAGGTATACAAGCTGCTCTACTTCTTCAGTCTACTTTAGTCTAATATTATTAATTATTTTTTAACATCTTTATTGAATTATCACCTGTGACATAGGCACATTTACATTTATATAAAAGTAATCAAACTGAATTAAGTTAAAATTAGCAAACATTATGCTTCACATATACTATTTAATATCATATAACCTAAGCAACATTATATAAATTATTCAATTCCTGACCCTTTTTTTAAATAAGGGACATCTTTATTGAACCATCACTTATGACATAAGCAATCATACATTTATATAAATGAAAACAAACCATACTGACACAATTCTAGTTGCAAGCATGTTACATCACAAACCATACTGACACACTCCCACTTGCAAACATCATACATCACTTATCTATCAGATCATTCAGTCAAACATTACATGGCTCATTTAAGTCCTGCTTTCTTTTAACCCTCATTGCTCCCCTGCATGTATTGTTCCCACAATTCTCATTTTTTTCTATATACTTTGCTCCTACCTTTTCTAAAGATCTCAGTTCCAGTTGTTTTATTTCTGTTACTATATTCAATACTTCTGTTATAGTTGGTTTAGATTTTGATTTCCATTTTGTAGCAAATGCTTTTTTTGGCAGCCAAAATAATTAGAGACAGTAAGGCCTTATCATGTCTCGGCAATTCCAGTTCTGTATCATAGCTCAGAAAAATCATTTCCCTCATCACACCAATCTCCCCACTCAGCATCTCCGACCTCCTATGCCTTTCTCTTTGCCTGTACTCTGATATCAATCCTTGATATGGAAGGCAATCTGAAACCTGCAGTCCAAATTAATTCTTGACACTTTTCCCATTCTATTGTCTTTCCCTGTCTAGTTATTTTTCCCAATACCTTGGTTCCTTTGTCAATTTTCTCCAATAAATTCCAGCCCCCTCTTGTCTACTGTCTATATCCCTCATTGCAGTTATCCCTAACAGCAGAATCTCCTTTCTCCATTCCAGTGTTGGTTTAGTTCTTAGAATACTTTCTGCTAATTTATGGATATAATATTCTGTATGATTATTGTTATTCTCCTTAAAGGCCTGCATCCAAAATCACAGTCTCTCCTTGTTTCTTGAGCTTCCCCTGTTTCAACATCATCCCTTTCCACTTTAAATTATAGTTTTCTTGGTATATTTAATGCATCTATCTATTGAATGATAGACACACACACGCATAAATGTACATTTTACACAAACACACAGATCTCAAGTAATTTGCAACTCTTGTTTGTCACAGTAGCTTGCACATTTTAACACATTTACAAGTCATGATTTTTTATTATATTGTTTATTCTTACAAATATATATGTATTATCGTTTGCATTTTGCATTTGCCACAATAGTCTGGGGTCATGACTGAAAAGGATCCTCAGGTCAGTTCACTTACCTGGTTAGCAGATGTTAAACAAATAAATAAATAAATAAAATAAAAAATGCCATTATGAGAGTCTCTTTCCAATACATTCTGATTTGTATCAAAACTTTAAAGACAGGTTATGCAAAGTTTAAAAGTATTTATCTTAGCATGTCTCTGAATGTCAGGCTCCAAAAGCATTCCTGGTGTCTTGTTTGTATTGCACGTCTGTCTGTCTGTATCACATTTGTGTATGTGAACAAAAACAATGTATCCAGTTTGCACTTTAGAACCTTCTTATGGGGGGGGGTTAGTTTCTAGTGCCGTTTCAAAATTTGCTGGATTTTTTAAGTCTTTCGTTGGCTGGAATGCATGCTTCAAAATATTTTTTTTTACACAATTCTGTTCGCAATTCTGTTTCATGCAAGTTTAAAACTCTTCTAATAGAAAATGTGACCAGGTTTGGCTCAAATCTTGTCTTGACCCATTTCTTGCAAATCCATTTCTTAGGATGTCGATTCATTTTTATGAACTACTTGTTTAAATGGAGATAACTTCAGGCAATTTTATATATCAGTCTGCTGCTGAGAAAAAAAAACAGTTCAAAAAGAAGTGTACAAGATGAGTGTATATAGAATGCTATGATGTTACTAGTATTTCCAAGTTTGCAGCCTTGCTAGTACAACTGTCAACCCTCCTGTTAGATATCTGACACATTTACTTCAAAGTGCATATTAGTGATGGTCACTATCTTTGTGCCAAATGCTTTATTTTTCATTTGCCAGAGTGCTTCTGTGTATTGTTTGGACTTTGTTCAGACTGTACTTTCTTAGAAATGGACAGTCTGAAGGCAAAAGAAGTGTAACTTGTCAAATAGACAGCAGTTAAAATCATGCTGCAAAACGAAGGTGCCATTCATTAATAATTTTAGGCCAGCCTTTTTTTCACCATCTAACATACCTTTAACAACTGTCTAACTGTGATTTTTTTTTTGTGCATGTTTGCATGGGTGATGGGCAAATCTGCCTTGAATAATGTGTAATACATTTCTAATGGTCCAATTGCTGCTGTACGTCTTTTAATTATCATGTGGTTGACTTTGGTAACTCATCAGTGTTACATTATCATGTGTTTACACTCCATTGTACAAATCTGCTTAAATTCAGTGATGAGGCCTGAAGTATGGGTACTGACATTTATTAAAATATTTTTCTTGAACTGAAAATCAGAACCAGTGGAACTTTATCATTTTAAAATGTAAACCTTTTTCCTACACAGATAGTGTTGGAACTTTTTCACTTTTGTGTTACTTTAAGAGCTTGTTATTCAGTCTTTGCATGATTTATTTCAGCTGTTTTCAAAGCATGACACAAAAGCGATTTTTGATTATAATACCTTATGCATTAAAATGATGCTGTTTCCATACGGAAAAAGTTAACAGTTTCCATATGGAAAACATTAACATGTCAAACATAGACATAGCTAGGTTACAATTTATTAGTGGTTTTTTTGGTATGATCATTCCCAGTGTTGCCCTGAATACTTGTTCACAACAGTCTGTCTATATTCACACTGACATTTTCAATAAAAATACAATTTTATATGTAGCACTGTTGAAAGATGAAGTTCATATAAATATATATGTACATTTACTTTATGAGCATAAATTGCATAAATTAAATACTTTACATGCAATAACCCCAGTGAAGAAGCTAAAGGTAGGGAAGGCCTTTTGTCAGCTGGTGCCCTAGGCAAAAGGGCTCCACATCACCTCCAACACCACCTGGTGCCCCCATCCTAGTCTACCTATACCATCCAGAATTCTTTTTTCTTCCTTTTTTTTACAGTTTATCTTACTCTTCATGTTTTCCTGTATTTAGAAAACATATTTTAAAGAAACAATTTCTTTACTAAAAAAATAAACAAGTAAATACTGGAAAATGCCCCTGCTAGCACAGTGCACAAGGCGACCATGTAGTTGGCCTATACCTAAGGCTGGCTATGGGTAAAGGCACAAGTCTAAACAGTCAAAGTCAAAGTCAGAGTCAAAGTAAACTTTATTAGCATACAGATCAACACAGAGGAAAAAGTTTGTTATCACTGCACAAAATTTCGATACTCAGGCTCATACCATAAGAATGACAGTTTACAGAAGGAAGATAGATTAAATTAAATAATTTAAAATACTAAAAATAGAAATAAAAAGATACGAAAATAAATAAAGTAAAAATGTAGAAACAAAACAAACACAACAACAACAGGGAGAGACTCAGTAGAAATATAAGGATATATACAAAAACAGTACTATGAATAAATAAAGAGGCACACATGTAAAGAACTTACCCACCACCAATATGTGCCATAAACTTACAGTTTACAGTTTTCAAAGTGCAGATAGAGATGTATAAAGTGAGCTGTGTAGAGAGTTATGTAAATAACAATGACATATTGCACATAAATAATGTTTTACGCATTTAGCGGGTTAGGCTATGCGTTTGTTGTCCAGCAGTCTGATATCATTTGGGAAGAAGGTGTTATGGAATCTGGATGTCCTGCATTTAATGCTTCTGTAGCATTTCCTTGTTGATAGGAGTTTGAACAGTCCATAAGTCAGATGATGTGTATCCCTCAATAGTTTTTGGACTCTACCATAGCATCTGTTTGAGTATATCTCCTGTAGGGACTGAAGGTTGGAGCCAATGATTTTTGTGGCCTGTTTAATGATCTTATCTAGTGCCTTCCAATCAGCTTGAGAGCAATTTCCACACCAAGCAATGATGTTGTTTGTCAGTATGCTCTCAATCATGGCTCTGTCAAAGGTAAGTAGGACCTGTGGTGGGAGGTTAGCTCTGCAAAGTCTCCTAAGGAAATGGAGACGTTGTTGGGTTCTCTTTATAAGGTAGGAAGTGTTTGTGGCCCAACTTAGGTCTTGCAAGACATGTACCCTTAGGAATTTAGTGTTATGTACTCTCTCCACTGCTTCACCATTGACGATGATAGGGGTGTGTGGCTTATTCTCCTTTCTAAAATCGATGATGATTTCCATGGTTTTCCCAACATTTAGTGCTAAGTTGTCAGTGCACCAATGAATGAGTTGGTTCACCTCCTCCCTTTAGGCCCCTTCATCTTCCTTTTTGATAAGGCCAATTACTGTGCTGTCATCTGCAAATCTGATGATTCTATTTGACTGATGCATAGCTGTGCAGTCATGTATTAGAATTGTGAAAAGAAGTGGACTGAGTACACAACCTTGTGGGACCCCAGTGTTTAGGGTGATGCTGTTTGAGTGATGTTTTCCTGCTCGAACTATTTGTGGCCTTTCAGTCAGGAAGTCGAGGATCCAGTTGCATATTTTGTTTTCTATGCCTAGATTACTCAGCTTAGACAGCAGTTGTTGTGGAATTACCATATTGAAGGCAGAGCTAAAGTCTATGAACAGCATGCGTACATAACAGTTCTTATTTTCTAGGTGGTCCAAGGTGTGATGAAGTGTTAAGGCTATGGCATCCGCAGTAGAATGATTTGGCCTGTATGCAAATTGTAAATGATCAAATGTAGCAGGTAGGCAAGATGTTATGGGATCCTTGACCATTTTTACAAAACACTTCATCACTAGTGAGGTAAGTACAATTGGCCGGTAATCATTTAATGATACTGGAGATTGTTTTTTGGTCAGAGGGATGATGTTGGTGGTCCTGAAGCACATGGGCACTATTTTCTGGCTGAGAGTTATATTGAAAATGTCTGTGAAGACTAGTGCCAGCTGATCAGCACAGTTTTTAAGTAGTCTCCCTAGGATCATATCTGGACCAGCTGCTTTGCCCGGGTGAACCCTATGTAGTTCCTGCATACCTCTTCAAACCTGAGGCATAATAATGTGCCATCTGTATTAGTAAGTAGTCTCTTTGGTGAGGTTCTATTCAATTCCTCAAATCAACTGAAGTAGATGTTTAGCTTGTTTAAAAAGTATGGTTTATCATCACAACGCGTGCATGGTGACTTAGTCTGTAATATTTTGGATCCCAATCCACAGCTGCTGGGATCTTTCTGGTCAGTGAGGTGTCTCCATATTTTTAGACTGTAGGCCTGTTTTTCTCCTCTCACACCTTTATTCAAGTTGGCTCTGGCCATTTTCAAAGTGTCTCTGTCTCCAGCCTTAAAGGCAGCATGACACACTCTCAATAATTTATATAACTCACTGATGAGCCAGGGTTTTTGGTTGGCTCTGATGGTTATAGCCTTAAGGGTGGTGACATCTTCAATACATTTTGTGATATATACCACAACCATTTCAGCGTACTCATCTAAATTAATACATTGATTTGTGGTGGCAACCTCTTTAAATAGATTCCAGTCAGTGTATTCAAAGCAGTCTTGCAGAGCCAAAGCAGCTCCTTTAGGCCAGACCCTTATTTGCTTCTTGAAAGATTTTTATCTTACTAGCATTGGTTTGTACACAGGGATGAGCAAGATGGGAATGTGGTCTGAGCTGCCAAGATAGAGGTGGGAGACTGCTCTGAATGCCTGTTTGATATACGAGTACATTTGATCAAGTCTGTTATCACTTCTTGTAGAGAAATGTACATACTGCTGTTAGTTTGGTAGCACAGTTTTCAGTTTGGCCTGATTGAAATCCCTAGCTAAAATGTTGACGCATTCTCTGTTCTTGTTTTTCAGACCACAGGCTAACTGGTACATGCTGACAAGTGTTTTATTTGCAATTGGAAGTATGAAAACTGCAGTTATAAAGATAGTTGAAAACTCCCTGGGCAAGTAGAATGGACAAAATGTAATTGTAAGGTATTCAATGTCAGCTGAGCAATGGCTAGTAACATCATTGTTTTCATACCAGCTGTTGATGTTTATACAAACTCCTCCATCTGTAGTTTTGCCACTGAGAGCCTGTAACTTGTCTCCTCTAAATAAGGAGAATCTGTCTACCCCAACAGTTTGGTCACTGATATTTGAATTTAACAAAGCCTCAGTGAATATAATAATACAGCTGTTCCTTACCTTACTATTTGTTTTAATGTCTAGCCTGATAAGGTGATAATGAGAGTATAGTACTGAAATGAAAAGGAGAAACAGGGATAGGGTAGAACAAAAAGGTGAGCAAATAAGGAATGTGTAGGATGGTGGGGTAAGAGCTTATCTCTCAACTTCTTCACTCAGTAATCCAGGACAAATACAAAAAAAGTTATAAATATATAATGATTTCAACCCCCAATGATTTGTAAGAAAACTGCACATTTTATGATGACTGCATCAAGCAATAGGATCTAGTCAGTTTGTGTAGGGCAGCAGTGCAGTACTTATCATTGTCTCCTCACAGTAAGAGGCTCTATGGTTCAATTTTCAGCTGGGGTGTCTTCTGTGTGGAGTCTGCATGTCCTCATTGTGTTCCTGTGGGTTTCCACCAGATGGTCCTGTTTCCTCCCACTTAAGAAAGACATGCATCTGGAGCCTTTCTCCCTGATCGTCTGCTGAAAATGGGCTCTGCCCCAGATGTTAAATAAATAAAATAATCATGTGTACATTAATCAAGTATCTGGAAAGCTGAGTGGTATGGGTGAGAGTATTTTTTGTGGGACAAGTGCCCTTTTTAGAGAATGAAAACTTGAAGAATTAAGTCAGGTTGTTAAAAAGTGGTGGTTAGTTAGCAAGTTCAGATAGATATGATTGAAAAAGTATGTGGTAACACAATGATGAAACTGACATCAGACAAACAGAGGAAAGACAATGGCTGAGATTCAATAAAGCCAAAACACCATGTCAAAATAGTGTAGCAGCTTCTGCATGGAATATGGCCGCCAAGTGATCCAGTAAACAAGGCTGGGGGCATACACTGAATAATGCTAATTAGCTCATTTGCTGGTGAAAACCATACAAATGAGGTGAATTAGCAAATCAGTAAGCAGGCAGGCAGGGATCCGTGTCAGAGCAGTGTCTGTTGCAGAAATATATTCAGTTAATAACTATGTACATTTCTGCAAAAATCAAAATGGGGGCATGACAGCTCAAAGTAAAGCATCTGTCATGACTATTAGGCATGCCAATGGCCAAAAATATAGCCACTGGCATGGTACACAGATGCAAAATTATGAAAATCAAAGTTATTTTTTATTTTTTGCCAATTTTGGATGCTTAAGTGTAGGTCAATGGTGCTCAAATGAGATTGTGCAGAAAATAAGAAAAAAAAAATGTAAAACGATTTTTCAATTAATTTTGCCATTATAATGGGTAGCATGCAAAACCAAAATAATAACAGGTAACAGTGGTAGCTAAGGAGATAGGCTCCGGTGTAGTGGTGTAACAAGGGACTAAGGCAGTGGAGTATGCGAATGAGCTAAATTTATTGAATAGCAAAATGGGAGACTGTGTCCACCTGCACCTAACCGTGTAGGAGCTATAATGCACTAGTTTAAGCAGGAGAAGCAGCTGACATGAAAAGGGGGGGTGTCATGCTTGGTGTAAGCACATTGGAGCTCAGCTGCCTCTATCTGTGCTTAGCTAAGCACAGCTAAGCAACGGGGGGTGTCTGAGCTAGTTTAAGAAATGCTGAGCTTGTTTGCGTCTCTGGGAGGGTCCTTTCTGTTTAATACTGTTTACTATAGCTGGAGAGGTTTGCACGGCATGCCACAAGAATAAACACAATGGAAATAATAAAAAAAAAACAACAGGAACCAGCAGAAGTATTTACATTTGAGCAGCGGGTTTGCGCGGCAAACCACTGGGCTTAGAAGGGGTGGAAATGGGAAGAAAATAAATGGGAAATAGCAGAATAAAAGCACTCAAGTACAAATGACATAGCTGGCAGGTGGAATGTATCATAGTCAGCCAATCACACAGACAGCATCTGCAGCACACCAGTATAAACTATGCAAACACCTTTCAGTCTGTTTTTTTTACCCACAATCTCTGCACCATTGGTGTACACACTCAGGGGAATTTTAACTGAGAAAATGATAGGGGCTGCTGTCGCTTTGACACATCAGTATGTGATAGAGGCTGAGTGCAGTGAGGAGGATAGTACTGACAACCATCCCAGACTGAAGGGGAGGAGAAGAGTGTTCAGACCCAGGGTAACCTAACAGGGACTGCATGATCTGGAGATACTAGATTGCCACAGAGTGGACAGGGACTTACTTCAGCAACTCTGCGAGCTGTGCCAGCCTCACCTCAGACCCAGAGCCAACAGAGGGGAACTCATCCCAGTTGAAACCAAGGTATGTGTAGCCTTAATAATACCAGCAACAGGTACCTTCAAAAGACCTACTGAGGACACCATGGGGGTCTCACAAGCATCTGCTTCCAGGGTACTCCCCCAGTACCTGGATGTCATGTGAACACATGCTGGTGAGCTCATATATTTCCCCAGCACTTATGAGGAGAGGACCAGTAATATGTGTCTCTTCCACCATGTAGCAGACTACCCAGAGGTACTAGGTGCCACAGACTGCATGCACATCTACATCAAAGCACCACGCAGTGAAGAGTCTATGTCAACTGCAAGAGCTATCACTCCATCAACTGTCAGGTCATGTACAATGCCCAGGGCATTATCATGAATGCGTGTGTTGGCAGCCCTGGTAGTTATCACAACTCCCATATCTGGCAAGCCTCACAGCTGTACCAGGTATTTGCCAGGGAAACCATCCCATATGACCATCTGTTGGGGGATGCTGGCTATGCACTGGAGCCATGGATGATGACACCCATCAGAAATGCTCACACACACACACACACTGGAGAATGCCATAATGAGGCACACGCACAAACCAGGAACATTATAGAATGTGTGTTTGGGATGCTATTTTCTGCTGCCTCGACATATCTGGTGGAGGCCTGCAGTACTCTCCAGCCACATGTGCACACATGTTCATAGTATGTGCCATGCTACACAATATGATCCTGTGAAAACAGCTGTGGCAGGAACATCACAGGGAAGGCCCAAACAGCCCCCCACTATTTCCAAGGCTCCCCACAAGCACAGGGGGACTTGGAGGAGGAACACCCTGAGCCTGCTCCTGTAGGCAGATGGAGGCATGCCCAGTATGCCCAGGCCTTGGCAAAGAGGCAATGCATAGCACACACACTGACACTGTAGGGACCCAGGGAATGACACCTCTCTCTGACTTCCACATACAGTAAAATGGATGACACACACCACACTACCTGTATCATACCATGTATAAGCTGTGAAGTGCATGCATCCAACAGAGTCAGCCATGAAGCACCATCCTCACAACTGCCGCAGGCACAAGGTAATTCAGTCTTCTTAACAATAAATGAATGGAATAATACGTTGTGGTAGCATAGCTATGGTATTGCTGCATACATGCAAGGAAATGGGGTGGCCTACCGGAATAGCAGCAGACAACTGACAGCTATGTGGGACAATAGGAAATGTCTGCCCAATACTGGCTTCCCCAGAGAAGGCAGTAGTCCTGTAGGTGACAAATCTCCCTGCAGTATATGTGGGGAGGGCTAACAAACTGGAGTCATAGGTCACATGCATGGATGTCAATGTGGGGGCACCATACTCACCCCTCAGTCACACCCAACAAGTCAGCCATAGAAAACCATAAAGAAATGTCTGGCAAAGGCCCACAAATGGGGACAATAATGAAATATGCCCATACAGACCTATACAGTGATATCACAGCAGGTCTTGCAGTTGCAGTAAGCCTCTGAAGGGTAGAAAGTCTGAAACCCAAATGCCTGCCATTACAATCAAACCTATGGTCCTTAGTGATATGCCTGTATTCTCCAAGACAGGCACAATACTATGCTAAATGTAATCAAAATTTAAAGAGAATATCAGCACAGTCTGTGCAAATGTGGACAGCTGACAGGTGTACCCCCCACACATGCATTCCCAGGGTTGTCCCAATCAACATGACAACTTTCTGCATGTCCACAATATGCAGGGGTCAATGAGCTATGTATATGTGTGGTCAATACTGTCAGTATGTGGCCTGCACTTACTCCTGGCTGCTGTGTCTTAGTGGCTAGGCACAGTACTGTGGTTGACAGGGTCCATGTTCCAAGAACTGCAGTGCCAACTATTCTGCATGTCAAATACAGGAACAGTAGGAGTTGTACACACTGTCCAGACATCAATATCTGTTACTGCATGAAAGCTGAACAGGTCAGGGACAGGGGGCCACACATATGGACAGTACACAGCTCAGAGTAACCTACACTGTGCCTACCATACCCCTCAAATGTATAGACATTTTGCAGAAAGTCCAGAGGTTTTCATCATATTTATGGTCTCTTTATCATGAAATTGTGGTTGTCTGAAAAATTATTGGCAAATCACAAAAGACTATAGTCAGAAAATAATGACAGATTGTAGTTTCAGACTTCATATCCTTTACAAAAATGCACGCTAATGCAAAACCTGTTATTGTATCACCTTTCTAGGTTTGTAAGGCCAATAGTTAAAACTGATCCCTATATGTAGGCCTTTGTCCCCAAATTACTTATGGCTTTGTCCAAATGTCTGGGTCTAAATAGTTAGGAGGTGTGGTGCCTACTAGGACAGCAGGTACCTTAAGGTCATTGTACTGCCAGGTCATAAAAGGCTGCCAACTTACTGTGTCAGCACTGACAACATGTTACTGGCCAACATCCATAATCCTGGAATGACATATTGTCACAGAAGGAGCAAAAGTATGCCTTGTATATCTGTTGTGTTTGTCCCAACATTGCATTTGCCTCCCAACTATCTGCAAAACAAGAAAGGGTCTTGTCAAAACATCAATGCAGACAGTGGGGAAGCAAATATTATTGCCATAAGAGAAATCAAGCAAATACCAAACTGGTCTCCCAACTGTCTATGTTTGGCAGAACAGTATCAACACCCTGTACCCATGTGTGTTCCTTTGTCTGACTGTCATATATGGGCCTGTCCAGATGTCAGTCTGTGATGGTTTGACAGCTAGACCAACATATAGCCTCATAATAACATATAGCAACACAAACCATCTGAGGACCACAGCAAATGTAGTGATGCAATGATGGACAACCTGCTAAGTAGGTACTCTCAGAGGTGTGAAGTCCACAACCATGTGTGTGATGTTATGGCATTTACCCTGCTCACATCAGAATTACAAATACATAGCAGCCACTGTGGGCAAAGTCGGTGACTGGACTACAGAAGGACAAAGAGACACACATAAGGGGAAGAGGAACTACTGGCCATACATATTGAGAATGTGCACACCAGGATAAATTGTGCAGTAACATAGGTGCCATGCAGTGTATGGAGTCAGTAAACATCACCTGCAAATACACAGCACAAACCCATGTCAGTGGACGTCTGCAACAAAATAAAAACCCAAAGGACACCTCAGAAGGAAAAAAACATCAGAACTCCACAAACGTACACACCACAGACCATGCAGAGTCCACACACCAGGGTCTTACAAACACTACGGCCTTGCCCCAAACACCTTCCCAACACAGATAGGCTAACAGCACTGTCCCTCTACCCCATTCCATATGACTCTACTGAAGTGACCCCTGTCTGGCATACAAAGCAATCCAGACCCTGCCTTGATGAGACTGTTGCACATCTGGAAGTCAAAGCCCACTCAGTCAACCTGTAGGTGCAGCATCAACCTGGTCTGTGATATCAGTACCGCTTATTGGTGAGACAAATATAAATCCCACACACTTCCTTATCTGTAGAATATACTCCCTGTCCACATCAAGCCAAATACCTCAATACCGCTAGTGATGTCATCCCTGTAAAAGTGCACATGAAACACATAATACAGTCCTGTGATTTCACCTGTGTCTCTGCTGGACAGGGGCTCTATGTGCTGACATGTCTTAACATGGGCTACACTCCCATCTGCGTGGGTTAAAAGTGTATCAGGGCCAATACCCTACTAATGTCATATCAACCTATCAACCTATACACAACTGTCTGTCAGTGGTTCATCACATTACTCTGTACTGCTCTGCCACTGACATACCTGGAAGTCACACAGTGCTATGTGAAATATACTACACATATAATGGACATTTCTGCACAGTAGAATTCTCTCTGCACCCACATCCATACCTCTCAACCTCTGAGAAGAAGACATCTGGACAATGTAAAAAATAAAAGTGGAACAAAGACCCAATAATAGGCATGTGTTGTAAATATTGCTCTTACAAACTGAGAAAGTTGGTAGAATAATGAGTTTCACATTAGCAGGGATTGTCTGAAGGTTATGAAGTCTGAAACACTAATGTCTGTCAATATTTTGCAACGTCAGTCTTTCATTATTTGCAACTAACCTGTCATAAAAAATCAGGTTTATGTAGACTGGATGAAACTTCTAGACAAACACCTGGACAATCTGCCAAAAACTGTACAGTTGAGAGGTATGGCCACACCATGATATGACTTTTCAGGTAAGAAGAATACCACACAAGCAGTAGATCCCCAGCCAGTATATCACCAAGTTGCTAGACTGTTTACACAGCTTCATCATTCAACCGGCTATAGCCACACCTCTCAACTGGCCTTGTTGGGCAAGAATGTCTAGTAAAGCACTGTGATAATCTGAGGATGTCTGTCACTAGGAAATGACACAATTCATTCCAGTATCAGACTTCAGGTATGTCAGAAAATGTCTGCTAAAGCAAACCCTGTACTTCTAGCAACTTCATGTTTACTTTTGAGAGGTATGGCTGTAACACACAAAATGCTGAACTGGAGTACAACTATCTCTGGAATGGAGTCCCACTCTTACTATAGAAGGTCATACTAAGCATGCTCCTATACTTAGAGAATCACAGCCCACACTGGAACCCACATTGGGCTATATAACTGTATTGTGCATGTATGTCTTTGCATACAGACAGCTATGTACACACACCCATCAGACAGGATTACTGTACTCTATCTGTAGGTGGCCCATATGCAATATATCTACATCTGTTGCATGTGATACACAGACATATATATGGGCAACTTATAACAATATGTCAAGCATACACACATAGACATGGGAAAGAGAGAGAGACAGACAGTGTTAGAGAGAGAGAGACACACACAGGGATACACAGACACAGAGTGAGTCATACATGGGGATACCCTGAATGGCACAGAGTGGTAACCTGCTGAGGACGGTGGCATACTGATTGTAACCAGCTGCATGTGCCAGAATGAAGGTGAGTTCCATTGTGCAATAGTACTGAGGTGGGGGCTATGATATCACATTACCTGCCTGTGTGTGTGTGTGTGTGTGTGTGTGTGTGTGTGTGTGTGTGTGTGTGTGTGTGTGTGTGTGTGTGTGCGCATGTCTGTGCATGTGTGTGTGTGTGCATTAAGAGGCCGTTCCCACTCAGTACATTTCCAATTGCCCTACTTCACAAGATCTGCTGATATCATTCACCTTAGAAGTACCATTGGACACCTCTCAGCCCTCTAAGCTCTGTAACATGTGTGATTACTATGTAACACTATAGTACAAAAAGCTATATAGGTAGGGGTTCTAATCTCAGTCCTGGCAAATGTGAATATGTGTGGGTGTTCATTTGTTTGTAGGTGAAACAGATTTATGCCTTTCCTACCCAGTATACTTCCCAGTGCCCTACTTTAGCAGTCCTGCTGATGTCATTCTCCTTAAAAGTACCTTTGGACAGCCCCAGCCATAAAAGCTCCATGGTGCATGCAATAACTATATAACAGTATAGTACAAAAAATATATAGGCAGGGGTTCTATTCTCAGTTCTGGCAAGTGTGTGTGTGTGTGTGTGTATAAATGTGTATGTTTGTAGGATGAAATATTTTGAGTACTTTACCACCCACAACACTTCCCAGTGCCCTACTTTAGCAATCCTGCTGATGCCATTCCTCTTAGAAGTACCTTTGGACAGCCCCAGCTCTATAAGCTCTGTGGCGTGTGCAATAACTATGTAACAGTGTAGTAGAGATAACTAGTTAGACAGCAGTTCTATTCTCAGTTCTGGCAAGTATGTGTACAAGTGTTTGTAAGTGTATATGCTTGTAAGATGAGGCATTTTGAGGACTTTCACACCCACAACACTTCCCAGTGCCCTTCTTTAGCAGTCCTGCTGATGTCATTGCCCTTAGAAGTACCTTTGGACAGTTCTCAGCCCTGTAAGCTCCATGGCGTATATAATAACTAAGTAACAGTGTAATGCAAATAACTAGATAGGCAGGGGTTCTACTTTCAGTTCTGACAAATGTGTGTGAAGGTGTTTGTAAGTATGTATGTTTGTAAGATAATGGCCTTTCCCACCCAATACATATCCCATTGCCATACTTTACAAGGCCTGCTGATGTCATTCATTGTAGATGTACCTGTATATACTTGTCAGCCCTTTAAGCTCAGTGGCATGTGCAATAACTGTGTAATACTATAATGCAAATAACTAGATAGGCAGGAGTTCTAATCTCAATACTGACAGCCATAGTAGTGTGTGTGAAGCATATCCTCTGTGACTGCGTGTGTAGGTTATACCATTTTAAGGCCTGTTGACCCCCTAACCATGACATTACTTTAAAGAGCCTGTTAATGGCATCTGCCTCACATGCAGTATGTAACACTATACAGCCCATACCAGTCATCTGTACAGCTGAACATGGAATATCCACATGTTTGCAACCTATACGTGGTATGTGTCCCCTAACAATGAGCATTCCTGTGATATCATTGCCAAATATGTCTCATTTGTCATGCTGACACACATGCCAGCATCAGTCATCGTACCTGGCACATCATGCTGCTACAATGTCTGTCACTCTATCACTTGTGCAGGTTTGTAGGAGCAGTAGATGAGACCAATCGCTATTTCTAGTGGGTTATCCCCCCATCCATGAAGGTATTCACAAGATTACTTGTTGTAAGATGTTGTGTGTTATGTCCCAGACATATAATCTATGTGGAGAATGTCATATGTATGTAGCACTATAGTACATACAAGTGGATATGTTGGGTTAATAATATGTATATTGGCAACTGTGTATGTGTTTCCATATGCACAGCCCCTGTCGCTGTCTTTACTGTGTGTATGTGATGGCTATACCATTTTGTGTGCCTCTCCCACCCTGTGAACTCCCCTATTGCCAACCTAGTTTCAGCACATACAGATGTCATCCACCATACAAGCACAGTTACACAGTTTCTAACACCAAGCCACTGTGGTGCATGCAATGGAAATATCACTGTGTACTGTACATTAATAGATGGGTAGGTCATCTACTCTGAGAAGTGTCAACTCCATGTGTATGTGTTTTCAATGCATGCCCCCATGCAGCAGTGTGTTTGTGTGTGTGTATGTGTGTGTGTGTGTGTGTGTGTGTGTGTGTGTGTGTGTGTGTGTGTGTGTGTGTGTGTGTGTGTGTGTGTGTGTGTGTGTGTGTGTGTGTGTGTTTGGTTGTCAGATGGCTGTACCATGTTAAGGGCCTCTGAACCCACCATTAGCAATCCTAACAGCCTCTGCAATTGTCACCCATTTGAATAGTAGTGGCAGACACTACAACACTACATTACCTGTGTGCTATTTGTGTTTTGGATCTAGCACTATTGTTCATAAGACTGCGCAGGTAGGGGCTGTGCTCAGCCCTTCAACAGCTGCCTCATGTACAGGACTATGAATCTGTGTGCACTAACAGCATGAGAGGACAGACATGCATATGAGTTAGCAGACACACATGCTGGTGATTGTCAGGTTAGACTAACACAGCCTGACTTGTGTCAGGAATACATACCCCAAACCTGTCATACACAGTACCAGGCATACCCTCATCCACTACATGAAGATTGACTGGATGGGACAGAAATGGCAGGGGCAACAGGTTCTGATAGGTGAATCTGTTGCAGTTAAAGTAATGGCTAAGCTTGTGTGGGACCTATTGCCAGTACTCAAGTAACCTCCTGTATGTGTGAGCCTGCAGTCCTACAGAACACCCTAGTGATATGTATGAAGGCTAGCTGGCTGTGTCAAGGGTATGTATGCAAGGTCACACTGACTTTCACAGTTGTCCCTCACACATTGTTGTATGTAAACACATCTGGTAAACATGTACATATACAGCTGTACCTTGAAAAGGTCACTCTGTTTCCACTCCACCATACTCATCATTGCCACTGTTAGCAGGCCCACAGCCTGCAGACACAAAGACACCTGGAAAACAAACAGAATGCAGTACGTGGCACTACAGTCAGTCAGCAGTACTAACAGTAATAATGCATCATGGCTAACAAGGTACATACACCTCAATGTGTTCCCATAATGTTGCCAGCAGATAGCACCTTACACAGCATTACATTACTAGACTGTACTATATTCACCCTGTGCATCAGACCCATATGAGCATGTCCCTGCATCGATGGTATGGGTAACAGGGTTGTGGCACAAGTATCATCACATGCACAGGGTTTGCTGTTGAATTGCCAGAGGCCTAGGCTGGGCCATATGGTTGACATCATATGTGTGTGTGTGTGTGTGTGTGTGTGTGTGTGTGTGTGTGTGTGTGTGTGTGTGTGTGTGTGTGTGTGTGTGTGTGTATGTGTGTGTGTGTGTCTGGATGGGTGGTGTTCAACTGGGCCCTGCAGAGGAGCTGTACATGTCTGGTGATGATACAGATGTGTGTGTGTTTGTCTGCACACAATCAAGCCATGTGGGTGCCCAACAAAGGGCTTTGTTGGACAGCAATGGACTGTACATGGCAGGATGTATAGTTCACCATCTCCCAGCAGGGTTGCAGGAACTGGTTCTGCCAGGAGTCTCACTGGCACCACCAGGCCCAAGGACTGATGCAGTACTACTCCTCCCCAATGGTGATCGCTGTCTGCTGGATCCATGTCCCTGATGGGAGTGGCCAGGACCACATGCCTATGGCTTACTCCGGTGTGGTGTGGACAGTACCCTCCCTCCGGTAGTGCTGTTGGTATTGCCACTACTGGACTGTGAATTTCCATGGCCACATGGGCTCTCAACTGATCATGTTGCTGACCTACGTCCCCCTAGCTGATGCCCTTTTCCCACCACATGCTCAAGCTCAGGCATTGCACGGTTGAGCAGTGATAATATCTCACCCCTCCATCTATTCATGACATTGGCAAAATGATGTATTGCACCACAAATGCCATGAAGGTTATCATACATGGCAGGAAGTGTTGCATTCATGACCCTTAACATCTGTCTGGTGTTGCGGTCAGTATGCGCCTGTGCCTCCATGATGGACCATAACATGCATCTGGTGACACCTACTGTGGCACTTGAGAGAGGGGCTTGATGGGCAGCAGTCATCTGTCGAGCAGCCTTGTCCATCTGCCTGTGTGTAATCTCACCTGCTCTCTGGCTATGGCTAGTGTCTACACTCACACTTGCCATAGTCAACACACTAGCCTGTTCCATGCCAACACCCTCCAACTGTCCATTGCCTGTGGCTGCTGGGGACTGGGTATGTGTGGGCATACTGACTGTGTGCGAGGACATTGTGGGTGAAAGTGGGATACCGAACAATACACAGATTCAAGCCCAGACAACCCCGCCTGTGCCTTACTATGACCACCATTATCTTGAGAGTCTGCTAAGACAATGACATCAGATTGTGAGGGGGAAGGACAACAACACCCATGCTCACCTGTGAGGGGAAGACAACATATGTAAATTAATACCCTGCAGTATTATGTTTGTTGATGCACACACGCACACACACACACACACACACACACACACACACACACACACACACACACACACACACACACACACACCTGGTAAAGTCTGGCACAGCTTTTCCACCTATGGGCCTTTTGGGCTAGACTTTACCATTGTTCTGACTGCCACAATACATCTCTTTAACAGCTACTGTAAGGCTTCAACAAAGGGTGATAAATCCTCTTGTGTGATGAGCCTATTAGCAGAATGGTAAGTGTGACCAAGACCAAGGCTATTGGAGTGAGCTATACAGTGTCACCAAGTGCAAATACAAGTACCGTAAGAGCTGACATACTACTATACAGACCAGACACAATGTCAGGGTTTAACAATATGTGATAATAACTAATGAAGGAACAAGAGAATACTGTATCAATGCAGTACCTACACAGTTCAGACTCACAGGGATTCATTTCAGACAACATTGCAGGACAGTCTGCAATACATACAGGAAACATAATAGCTTCATAAGATTATACCAGGCTATTGACCCAAATGCCCTCATAAGCATAGCCCAGACTTTTGCCCATGTCCCTTCAAAGCCATCACCTGTATCCCCTGTCCAGCTGGGACACATGCAGGATCCCAGAGGTGTCTTTTCCATTTTCCATTCAGTCATCCAGCTTTTTCTTTGAGGGCTATACACGTACTCTGCTAGACATTGGGAGGGTGTGTATTTTACAGACAGTGTACTCTGTTGGACATTACACTTTCTCACCAAGTACTATACATGTCACAGACCAGGAGAGGGCCTTGTGTGAATATTGAGTGAGTGGGGTTTATCTTATGGATTTGCAGAAACACCATCAAAGCTGGTTTGGAAATGTCCTTATATGCCAGACACAGGTCACCTATGAGCAGTCAGTAAGAGACTGAGTACAGGGACAGGGCTTTCAGCCTATCTGTATAGGATAGGTGTTGCAGACCCTGGATTTGCCTGGTAAGGAACCTCTGTGGTCTCTGAAACTGCTGCATTTGCTTGGCAAGGTACATGCCAAAGGAGCCATTGTACTTGGTAATGTGTCTGATAAGGGTGGCCTCCTTGTTCCTGGATGACATGCCCATATTTCTGAGGTGGTCCATGTAGACAGCCTTCTGTACAATGGTGCCCACATGGTGAGAAACTGTCAGGTTGCTACCAAACTTGGTGCATAAGTCACCTCATACCTGAGTGGATGCTCAGTACATTGTTATTACTGTCATAATTAGTGTGGATGACATCTTCCACAACAGGGAAGATGATGCATCCCCCTGGCATTCAGTTTGAGGCAATGCTTCTTGCACCAGTCATTAATGTGGGTAAGGGCCTCTTGGAGGATGCTCATATCAGTAGGGGAATGTAAGACAGTGGGCAGCTTGCAATCATCTGTAAATCTGGTTAGCCACAGCCCACTGGTTTTGTCTTAGATTCATAGGTTCATAGGTTGATACTAGGCTATCTACCCTAGGGCATTTATAAGCCTAGCCAGAGTGTGTTTGGCTTTTGCCACCCTTTTAGATTAGCTGACTGTGCCTCTGTATAGTAGGTCACAGAAGGTAGCCCTTTTAAGGTTAGTTTACTGTACCTCTGTCAAGCAGGGACAAAGAAGAGATCCCAGGGGTAAACTTATGATCTCCCATCCACTCGTCAAGATTTCTCTTGAAGAGGGTCAGTGAGGGGCTCTGCCTAACATGGATTGGGATTTTGTTCCAGAGTGAGGGGAGCCTCTGGGATATGAATCTGTCCCTCCAGCATGTCCTATTTATTTCTGTGCTGAGGTTCAATTCCCTGGAGCGTGTAGCTCTAAGGGATTTGGATTTCCTGAGGTGAAGCATGTCCATTAATTCTGGGTTGGACATGTCAGACACAGATCACCTCTGAGTAGGCGGTATGCAACTGAGTAGAGCTGGAGTTTCTTTAGCCGAACTGCATAGGTCATCTGTTTGAGCCCCTTGATCCTCTTAGTGAGGTACTTTTGGGGTCTTTCCAGTTGCTGCAGGTGTCAGGTAAGGTACATCTCAAATGGGGCATTGTATTCAATTATGGGCCTGATAAGTGATGAGTAGAGGGGCACAATGACTTCTCTTGATCTAGATGTGAACCCTTTTGTGATAAGGTGGGCTATATAGAAGATCTTTCTAACCACTTTGGCAACGTGATTGTCAAAGGAGAGATTGTTATCTACTTGGGTCCTCAAGTCCCTAATTACTTCTTCTGTACTTAATGGATTACCACCTATGTGGTAATTTGTGGGCACTTTGTTTTTCCCAAATTGGATGACTATGCACTTTTTGGCATCTAGCTTTAGGCCATGACTCTGGCACCAGTTATTCATCTCTGTGAGACCCTTTTGGAGGATGCCTGTGTCAGCCGGAGAGTCGATTATGGCACCCAGTTTGCAGTCATCTGCGAACTTGGTCAGCCATAGTCCACCCGTGTTAGCCTGTACCTCGGAGAAATATATACCGAACAAGAGAGGTCCCATGACTGAGCCTTGTGGGATGCCACTTGTAACTGGTTTAGAGTCTGACATGGCACCTGCAATTCTGATAATGTGGGTTCTATCCCTGAGCCAGTTTGCAACCCATCTTGTGACATAGGGGTTGATATTTAAGATGGTGAGCTTATTTATGATGCCTGAGTGGGGTATTGTGCTGAAGGCTTTTGCAAGGTCCAGGTAGGCTGTCTGGGCTACCTTCCCTTCATCTATGGCTTTGGTAACTGTTTTAAAGAAGTCGACTAGGTTCAAGAGGCAAGATCTGCCCTTAACAAAGCCAAACTGGGTAGGATCCAGTGTCTGGAGGTTCCCAATGTCTTTGTTTATGATTTCCATGATGATATGCTCCATAACTTTGCAGACCAGGCTAGTCAGGCTTATAGGGCAATAGTTTCTGGGGTCTGTTGTGGCACCACCTTTGTGGAGTGGGACCACTGTTGCTGTATGCCATTCCTTGGGTACATATCCTGTAGTAAGGCTGAGATTGAGCAGTGACTTTATATGAGGGTTTAGTTCTTCTTGGAGCTCATGTAAGATGCAGCCCGGGACATCGTCTGGTCCCATTGATGCTGTGTTTTTTGCTTTGGAGACGGTAGTTCTCACCTGTGCATCTGTGATCTCAGGAAGGCTACACTCTGTTGGGATAGACATTTTCTCTTTTGGGGGGAAAGAGGGAGAAGTTTGCACTGAACCTTTCTGCCAGGATTTTGGCAATGTCTGTGGGTTCAGTGTATTTTTTGTCATTTTGCAGTAGCTCAGAGCATATCTGGGAGTTGCCTCCCAGGTTTCTGACATAACTAAAGAAGGTCTTGTGATTATCTTTAGTGTCTTCTGCAATTTTTCTTTCGAAGTTGGCCTTAGATGATTTTATGAGGAATCGTAGTTTCTTGCTAGTACTGATCAGAGACGCCTTCCCTTTTTGGGATTTTGCTCTATCCTGTAGTAGTTTTCTCCTTCTGTTGTATAGCTTATTTATGGCCGGGGTCCACCAGACAGGTCTCCTGCCTTTGGAGAAGTGAGTCTTGGTTTTATTTTGGATAGCATGCTCCATGCATTCCTGTAGGTGTCCATAGAATGCTTTTGTAAAGGATTCTGCATTTTGGGCCGTATTTTCCACTGGCTCGGGGGATTTGAAGGATTCCACCTCAGTTTTGAGAAGTGTGATGTTTGCTTTTGAGAAGTTCTTCACCGTGGTTTCCTTGGCTGGGGGTGGGGACGGAATATGGATGTCCAGTGAGATTAGTTTATGGTCTGATCTTACCAATGAGGGGTATACCTCTGGTGTGGAACATAGAGACCCGATGTTGGTGATGACCAGATCCAATATGTTTTCCCCTCTTGTGGGATTGCTGACCAGTTGTTCCATAGCATTTGAGTTTATAAATTCTAGGAACCATTGGGCGTGGGTGTTTGGGCTTGAGTAGTTTTCCCAATCAATGTTTGAGTAGTTGAAGTCACCCAATATAATGGTGTTTGGAGAGACATTCATATTCTCCAGTGTTCTCAGGAAAGCCAAGTGAGGTTCCTGTGTTTGGGAGGGTGGTCTGTAGCAGGCTACAACCTGAAAGACAGTTTTGCCCACTGTTATTTGCACATGGATGGTCTCCGATGCTTCGTGTAGTGCCACTAACCTGGAGGTGTGGGTATCTTTGATAAATATGGATACTCCCCCTCCTTTTGTGGTTCGGTCCGAGTATCGGGGCCGAAAAGCACGGAATGAAGTATAACTTGTTAGTGCTGGGGTGCTCTTGGGACCCTTGAACCAGGTTTCTGTTACTGCACAGATATCGATATTCTCCATACTGAGGAGAGTCTTGAGTGCGTGCATTTTGAGGTTTAGACTTCTGGCATTGAGCAGCATTACCCTTAGTTTTTTTTTCTTTGTGTTGTCTATGGAAGTGGGTTTGTCTTTTGAGCCTTGCCTAAAAAAGGCACTATGGGGGAGGCAAGAGCCTTTGCCAGTGTTCGAAAACCCAGGGGTGACAGGTGCAAGCCGTCCCTAGCGAAGCAACATGGCTTGTCGAGCATGTCATCCCAGGCTGACAGACACTGGATCCCCTTTGAATGACACCAATACTTTAGCCAATTGTTAAAATTGATCATTTTTGTCTTTATACTGTGGCATTATTCTTGGTGAGGGTAAGATGCTACTCAAGGTCAGGGTCATACCGACCTGGGCTACATGATCAAAGAGCTCCTCTATGTCTCTTTTCATGTAGTCCAGGGAGGTACATCTCAGGTCATTCACACCAGCATAGACAATGACGGAGTCATATTTGTACTTGCTTTGGAGTGACCTGAGTGCTTGTGTTATGTGGCAGATCCTGGCACCCGACAGGCAACTTACAGTGACCTTCTCCTTGTTCTGCCTGGTGAGTGTGACGTCAGTGTGCCTGACAACAGAGTCACCTATTACAAGTGTATTAAGTGTGTTGTTTAGCCTTAAGGGCTGTTACTGTGTGGCACACTGACTTTGTGAGCTATGTGCTAAGTGGGTATTGTTTTGTGGTAGGGGTTGCTTGGATGTCTGCTTTGGAGGTCTCTGCTGCTTAGGCAGATTTTTATTTAGAGCCTCTGAGTATGTTTTTGTGTGTTTATGTGTTTGGTTTGCTGATGTGACACGTCTATGTGAGATTGGATTTGTGGTGTATGTGGTTGCATTCTCCTCCTGACAGGCTGTGCCAGTACTGGGATGAGAGAGCTTAGCCTCCAGTTTGGCTATATAGTTGCATCTCTCACATATATTTGAGCTTGTTGGGAGGAGGAGAGGGTGGTCTGTATACATAAGGCATTTGTAACATTTCCTCAAGATTCCCAGATTCACCAGCTGGACTGGAGAATAAACCCGAAACTGACCTTTGGACATGCCTGAATAATATAGGAAACTACTTATTGACTGATCAGAAAGAACCAATAGGGAGCAAGTACTTAAAAGGAGTATAAGAGAATGTAGTGCTTAAGTTTATTAGTGTTTACCTATGAGATTACTTATACGAGCAAGTCCAGGGCTTTAGAATGAAAATAAAATGCTTATTTTGAGATTTAGAGGAGTTCTAAGGGAAAAAGTGAAGAGCAGACTCTGTGGAGCCGGGAATACTTTAAATCTGTTTAAGTGGCGCTGCCCGACATTGCACTGTGCACAAGACCGTGCAAAAAGAGAGTTGCAGGGTTTTAAGAGAGAGATATCAAGGAGTTTGGAATTGACCCAAAATGGCCAATAAAACTACAGTTTCTAGGCAGTAACCACTCCTACAGGGACAGGCAGGCTGTTCAGTGTTAACCACTGCCACTGGAGAACACAGAGACTTCCCTTTAGCCCAAGCAAGCACTGGCCTCCAAGAAACTTACAAACAGTTCAGAACAGCAACTCTGTAACTGAACTAACTTTTAAATTAGAGAAAGTGGGAAAATAGCAAGATTTTTTTTTTGTTTTTTTGTAAGGATAGCAGAGACACACAAGTAGCAAACTAGTCAGAACAGTGCAATAAATGACCCCAACACGTGTGTGCTAGGTCAGAGGCAGGAAAAATGCAATTTAAGAAAAAACAATTTTAAATTAAGTGCAACACAAACAATGCAGTAAACAGGCTCTAGGTATGTTCTAAATACTGTTTCTAACCCAGATATCAACATTTGCAATCAAGAAAATGCCGAAAAGAAGGCAGCAATGCAGTTTTTCTAAGAAATAAATCACAAGAAAATACTTAAAATCTCAAAAGTGGCTCCTTTCTTCTTTCAGCGTTTTCTCCTCTTAGTAGGTGCTTCAGCAACAACTATCAAGCCTGGAAAGATGCCAAAACCAGGCAGCTGCAGGGCTTTAAGAGAGATCAAGGAGTTTGGAATTGACCCAAAATGGTCACTAAAACTACAGTTTCTAGGCAATAACCACTCCTACAGGGACAGGTAGGCTGTTTAGTGTTAACCACTGCCACTGGTGAACACAAAGACTTCCCTTTAGCCTAAGCAAGCACTGGCCTCCAAGAAACTTACAAACAGTTCAGAACAGCAACTCTGTAACTGAACTTTCTTTTAAATTAGAGAAAGTGGGAAAATAGCAAGTTTTTTTTTTTTGTTTTTGTTTAAGGATAGCAGAGACACACAAGAAGCAAACTAGTCAGAGCAGTGCAATAAATGACCCCAACACATGTGTGCTAGGTCAGAGGCAGGAAAAATGCAATTTAAGAAAAAACAATTTTAAATTAAGTGCAACACAAAAAATGCAGTAAACAGGCTCTAGGTATGGATACAGATAGGGGATTATTGTGAAAAATCTGGGCTAAGTGAAGGTAGGCAGTATGCACCATCTTCCCCTTATCCCTGTGTTTGTTGACCACGTCAGAGAAGTCGACCAGGTTTAACAGTCCTGATCTCCCTTTGACAGTACCACACTGTGTGGGCTCAAGCATTTTGAGGTTGCCAGTGTCCCTGTTTAAAAGGTCCTTGATATTTCCTTCCATGCCTTTGCAGATCAGGTTAGTTAGGCTGATGTGCATATGCTTGGCTGGGTCAGTGAATTGCTCCATCTTTGTGCATAGGGAAGATAGTGGCTGTCCTCTCTGCAGATTGGATGACACTGGTGCACAGGCTTTGGTTGACTACAGTGTGTAATGGACCTGAGAGCTCATGCCTGTATTCATGTAGGATGTAGCCAGGGATGGTATCCAGCCTATGGAGACTTATGTGTGTTGCCTTTGTGAAGCCATTATGGACCTGCTTCTTGATGATGGGGGGGGCAGGTGCTGTGCATGTCCATGTGTACAGATGGGGGGACAGGGTTGATGTTTACACTTAACCTGTCTGCAGCAGGTTGGCTATATCTATGCCATATGTGTATGTGGTGTTATTGACCACCACTACAGAGCAGATTTGGGTGTTGTCTCTGGGATTGTAGACATATGTGTGAAAGGCTTAGTGATTGGCCTTGGTGGAAATGTCCAATTTGCACTCAAAGATAGCCTTAGGGTAATTCACCCATGACTGTATTTGCTTGTTCAGACAAAGGTGACATTGCTTCCATTTAGGCATCTGCTTCTTCCTGGTACTGTCCAGCAATTATTTCCACCTATTATGGTATTTGTGCATTGCTGCTGTCCACCACAGAAGCTTTCCCTACCTTGAGGGAGATGATTTGTCCTGTCAGGTATTGCTGGGTCCATACAGCTATGTAGATGCTCACATATTATTGTGGTGTAGGCTTGGACATTGCTGCTAGTTCTATCTGATGGGATGGTGGCTGTGAAGCTTCTACCTGCACTGAGGAGATTTATAGTCAGTTTTGGAAAGTATTTTTGTTTGAGCCTGACCGGGGGGTGGGGGGGCAGAGGAAATGGCGATCTCAACAGTGATGGCTATGTTGTCTGATCTTACCAAGGAGAATGACACTGTAGGAGTTCTATAATGGCTACTCATGTTGGTTAGGACAGTGTAAAGGATATTTCCACCTCTTGTAGGAGTGTTTACCAGCTGATCCAATGCATTGCCATTGACAAAGCCTAGGGATCTCTTTGCTTTCATGTTCAGGTAGAATAGGTCATGCACACTATGGCTGGGTAGTAAAAGTCACCCAGGAGCAGGGTAGATGGTTGACTCTTGACAGATTCAAGCAAGTCCAGATAAGTGTAGTGAGTTCCAGAGTCATGTTCGGAGATCTGTAGCTAGCTATGATTTGAGTAGTTGTTTTGTCAACAGTGTACTGCACTTGGGATGTCTCCCATGTGGCATACTGTATGGTCAGCCTGGAGGTGTGTATGTGTATGATAATGTTTAAAACTCCACCTCGTGTGGCTTTGCAGCCCTCCATTTGGGGTATAAATGCATGGTGGGATGCGTACCCTGGCAAGGTTAGTGGGCTGTCCACAGCGGCAAACCAGGTGTCAGTGACTGCACAAATGTCAGCATCCTCCAGGACAAGGTATGCTTGCAATGACATGTGTTGCATGTTAACACTCCAAGCTCCTGTTAGAGCAAGACATCTGCACAAAGGCACACATCAATGGTGGTGCAAAGGCTGGAAAATAGTAACACTATAAATCTAGCTGTAACACACTTAGTTGCTGGCAAAGACAGTTTTGCATTCACAGGAATACTCCGCAGGATACATTTGATATTCAAATGTATGCTATTATGTTATGACTTCAGTCTTTACTGGGTTTCCAGTGATTTGTCAGACAATACACAACTGTATAAGTCATTGACTACAAATATGAGGCAAACATGTGGTCAGTCTGCAACACTCTGGACAGTTGAAAGGTATAAGCTCAGTATATAACATATAGTTCAACATACACTTCTGCTCCAGTTGTTTACTATGCACATACCCTATATAAGTCTCATACATTTGTAAGACAAGCATATGTATCATAGTAGCATTCAGGTGACATTTAAATATTTACAACATCCCAGGTAGCTGCTTAGCAATGTGACAGTCAGTATTGAACAACAGACACTCCAGTAGTAGTCATACATGAGCTGACCTTTGCTGGATGACTCAGGGGCCAGAGCTGTGATCTATGTCACTGCAGACAGGGCTGGCAGAAATGGCCGTAGGTGCCAGATAGCAACATGTGAGTCCAGCAAGTCTTGTTGTGACCTAGTGTTTAACTTCCTATTTCACATTATTGCATTCCCCCTTCTGCATTCCATTACATGCTTAATTGATTGACATACCTGTTTTAGTGCTGAAGAGTTTCATCAGAATAATACAAATGTTTAGGTTTGTGTAGTCACAGTCTGCCTTTTGGCAGATGGGTTCAGGCCTGTTTTGCATAGGTAGCAGCTTGCCTTTTATAGGTAATGCTCATGAGCAGCTGATAGCCTGTGCACCAATTATTGTCACCCACTTGCTACTTGCATCCAGAGCAGCTGTGTTTTATTTCCATTAGCCAATACCATAGCAACACAGTACTATAATTAAGTCCTTCATGTGGGCCTTGCCCCTTTTCCTTGCCTGTGAAGAGAACATTATGGAGGTGTGGGGGCTACAGCTTCACAGAAGCTAGGTGGAAATACCTCTCAGAACAAGAAATGCAGAGACAAACCAACAAAATGAGGGACAAAGTTCCAGAATTGGGTACAGATTGCAAGTAGGTATTGCTGTTTTACGCATAAAAGATTGTTAGATTAACAGGATTTGTCTGGACATGCATTTTCTGCTTGATTTGATGTCTGACAGTGATATGTCTCTGACATGCCTCTCAACTGTCCAGATGTCCGCAGAATGCCCAGAAGTTTGCCTCTTATGTTTGGTGTGTTCCACAGATAATTTCTGTTTTTGAGAAATCAGTAGGATAATATGAGGATTGAAGTCAGTACATATTGACATGCATTTGTGTTTCAGATATCATATCCTTCAGGGATGTTATGTTACAACAAACCCTGTAACACCAACAACTACTTCAGTTTGTAACACCATTATGTTAGATATGTCCCTCTTTTCGGCCCCCTGTCCCCTAAGTATGTTAGGCTTTGTCCAGATGTCTTGCAGTAAGGGGTTCAGAGGTATGGTATATCATGATTTAGTGACTTCTTGATATCATCCCAGTGGCTTAGAAGACTCCAGGAAGTGGTATGTGTCAGTGGCCATAAATATTGTCCCACACCCTGGACATTCTGTGGAAATCTTTACAGTTGAGAGTTCTATATGTCTGGCCATCATTAACAGACTGTCAAGATCATGTAGCAGTGTAGTGTGTAAATGTTTGTTGGGCTGAGTAGGGAGACTGGCAGATGTGAGTGTCATAGATCCTTTTCTGTCTGACTGTGCATGCTGCTACAGTTGCTGGTGGTCTATCAGGTGTATATGTTTGTAGGGACAGACTGAGAAATGTCCTGTAACACCTTAGGATTACTAGTAGACTGTGGCTTGGGGCAGTATATGTCAGTGTAGTGTGCGACTGGCAAACAGGATATGTTTGTTCAAACAGTCGTTATACTATAGAGTTCATTTGGGGTAATGTATGTTGCTGTGACTGTGGTGCAAATGGTTGTGGGTGGAGAATTTCTCACCGATTTCTGCTTTCCCCTACAGTTACATCCCTGTAGTGCATGACCTATTTTCTAAATGCATGTGTAATTCTCCAGAGCTGATTTGGGGTAGTGTTGTGCTGGTCTGACTGTAGTTCAGGAGGTGCTGGGTGAAATGGTTGGAAACTCTCAATGTTTTTTCCCTTCTCATACATGACTGCAGTCATAACTCTCCACTGTCCAGATGTCTATACACTGTCCAGATGCGTGGCTCATATGATTGGTCTGTGCCCCATAACAGTTGTGGGTTTCTGACAAATAACTGGGATGATGTGAGCATTGACATCAGTAAATGATGACAACCGTTTCTGTTTCAGACCTGAAATGTATCAGGAAATATATGTTAGAACAAACCATGCTACACTAGCAGACATCTATGCTTATAACAGCCATATTTCAAATATGTCGCTATTGTTTGCCCTTTATCCCCCTACTTTGTCAGGCTTTTTGCAGATGTCTTGTAGTAAGAGGTTGCATATATATACATATGTATATATATGTATATAGAGATGTCTTGCAGTAAGAGGTTGCATATATATACATATGTGTGTGTATATATATATATATATATATATATATATATATATATATATATATATATATATATATATATATATATACACACACACACACACACACACACACACACACACACACACACACACACACACACACACACATATTTATATAAGAGTACTACAGTTCCCCTTGTAGTACATGATATGTTTATAAAAGCATTACAAATCCACACAGCTCAGATGGTTAGAGGTACGTTGCTGTGATTGTAGTGCATAGGGATTTGAGTTCAAGACTTGGTAGTGAAGACTTTTTTCATTAATGTTAAATGACCTTAATGCATGATATGTTAGTAAAAGCATTACAAATTCTCCCAACTCAGATTGTGTAGTTATGCATTGCTGTGATTGTAGCGCTGAGTGTCCTGGTTTCGAGATTTAGTAGTGCTCATTATTTTGTTGCTGAGCAGAACAAGGGCTGATGGAGACAGAGTGAGTAAAGCAGTTTTAAGCAGCTGTAAGCGTGTTTGCTTGTTTTTTCGTGAAGCTAAGCGATTCTAATAGATGGTTAAGTCCTCTTAGCTTCTCTTAGCAGCTTACACCAGTGCTAATTTTAAATAAAGAAAAGAAAAAAAGGCGATAGGAAAGTGGTGAAATGGGGGCAAGCAGGGGGTAAAACATTATGAAAACCAGCAAGGGATGTGCAAGATGGGTGCAGGAAATAACCATAGCTCTACATTTCTACTGCAGCAACAGCTGTGACTATGTGGAAAATTTGGAATTTACAGCCTCACACCCCACAGGGAGGGGTGTTGGCAACATACATCTGTAGAGTAATTTGAGTGTTGATTTATTTATGTCACTGGACATGTGGGCAAAAAGTAGAGCTATGTATGCGGCAATGATTTTTTGTGGGACAGATGCACTTTTTTATTAAGGTGAGAGTGGGATGTTAGGGAAGAGCTGTAGGTATGTTTGGGGAGGTAGGTTGGGTAGGATAGGTTGCATTTGCAAACAGATATGACACACAAGACAGCAGATGGGGTAGTATATGACACATGAGGATGGTAAATTCCTTGGATGGGGAGGGTGGTTGGGAATCAGAGGCACATGAGCCCCCAAATGGATACAGTGGGACTGAGGTCCCCACCCATGGGCAGTCACCACAGCACCTTCACAGCTGTGCTGGGGGCTGTACAACAGGGGCAGCCTGCCCCTCTAGACGGCTGTCCATTAGGTGCAGCCTTTCATCCAACTCAGATCGGATGATGCTGAGTACCATACTCAGGAACTTGTGATGGGTAACAGACTCCTCTCCATGCCTGTGACTGGGGGGATGGGCCCTGTCCCCTGAGGTAGTTCCACCCAAAGGTGCTGCAGGACCAGCAGATGAGGATATTCCAGGTTGGGTGCCAGACATGCTGAAGCCCAGGGCCATGGCAAGATGAGGCGAGACAGGTGGATCCACCGGGATATGCCTTCATAAATGTGCTATGGTGTTGAGGTTATTCAAGATATATTGGTTAGTTACGAACAAAACATTTCAAACTTAATTATAACAGCATGTGTGGGTGTTCCAATTAACCCAAACCAGCAGATGTGAAACAGTTGCATAGCAAACAGAACACATGCATAAATGGAACAACAGTAAGCATTGTAACAGCATGCCAGTTACACTGATGGCAACAGGCCACCGACAATAATATTTGTTCAAGGTATGTTAAAATGCAGACAGTTAAATATATGAACAATAATAGTACACAAGTCCCAACATTAGGTTTTGAGAAAAACATACCCGTAATATATGAATAATAATTAGTGATTCAGATGAGGGGTAGGTGGAGAGAAAAAAGTCCATTAACAACTGCATAGGCTTCTATTTTTCACAACAGTACTGCTCAATACTCTACTTGTCTGCTCTCACATTTCATCTACCTATGGCTCATAGCTTCTGTTGCACATATATACAGGTTAAACTGTCAACCTGAAATGGTATATGGCACACTGTGACAACTATGGGTACATTACTAGAGGGGGTTGTGCATATCAGGGTTACATATCTGACAAAGAAGGGGTACCCTGCACTGATGTTGTGTGAGTCTGCTACTGGCATACTTCCCTGGATTCCTATCTGTATCCAAGGTTATTGGCAGCAGTGACAGTGTAACAACTGAGGGACTTGTATCTGGGAGAGTGCATGGTGTATGTACCTATCCTGCTGTCATTTGCAGGCATAGGGGATTGGACAGTGGAACAGTTGTACATGTTGTATTAGTATACCCTTCATACAGCTAGTACACACATTTCTTTACTTGTAAGACCTGTGGAGAAAATATCTGTTAACACTTTCTGTTTCTACAAATATTCAAGATTTCTTTAGTGTATATATGCACACATCTCAGTACTACTCCCTAGATTTGAACCATGTTTGGGTGTGCTAAAATGAACAACAGGGCTATTTTTCATCACACTGAGCTACTGGGAAACGGATGTCTCTTGTTTGACTGATTTCTGCCTAATGCTCCCTGGGTTACACAGTCTGACCTTATAATCCTAACATTCATGCATGGCAGTTAGTTATTGTACTGTGTATTAATCCTTTGAAATAATACAATCTGAAAAGCAAAGGTTAACACAAGAATGCAAAGCTGCAGGGGACACACTATAATACTGTAGATATTACTATTCAGGGTTCAGATCCTAGTGCATACAATATTACATGTTTCCTTTATATCTTGTTTCACAGCTACACATTCTACTGTTTTGTATACTAGCTGGTTCTCAGTACAGGCTCAGTTAATTCATGCTGTCAATGCCATATTTGCTGTGAAGAACCTGTACACATTCTGTTTCTACAACATGCCAGACTAAACACAACAGTTTATGGTACAAATCTTTATTGCATTGAAATTGCACTTTTATTAATGGATATCATATGGATCAATATTAGTGTGACAAACATTTATTCATTAGACACAGTGAACGCTATACTTACTGGCAGTAAACAATGTACTCCTTATACTTTATGGCACTATATACATTGGAAGCTAGATCTGTACTTACCAGCCTGTTGGTGCATCCATGTCAGTCTGTTGGTATGGGCCTCAATATTGCTAGCCCTCTCTACTGCAGCTGTAGGGGTGAGAAACAAACATTACGCATATTTGTCTATCACAAACTCAGGGTAGATTTGGTACAACTATATCTGAGATACTTAGAAACTGCTGGACCATGATTGTCCTGAGCATCTTGGATCCATTAGGCCAAGACTGCCCCCTTCCTCTGCTTTAGGTTAGCATAGTGATGCTGTACCAGCTCACCAGTTCATGGGATACCAGTTGCACTGGTGTGGCCACGTGTCAGATGGTCCCAGGCCTCCACTTTATACTGTGAGCCCTGGTACTGGCCCTGCAGCAGTTTGTCATCATTGTTTGATATGAAGAGCTCAGCCATAACCCTGGACTCCAAAATACCCCAGCTCTGCACCCCAAAGCGCTAGCCCTCTTCAACACCTGACATAGTTCCTGCACAGATCAAACTGCAAGAGGTTCTGGCTCTATTGTCACCTGCATGGTTTAAGTAAGGCCATATTCCCAACCTTTGCCATCATTGGACCATTTCAAAAATGCTGAGCACAGCTTAGCAATGTGCAAACCCACTAAAAAAGGTGAGCTGTGTTTAAATGGGTAGATGCTGAGCAGTGCGTAGCGCTGAGCAATTCCACTTACTTGAGCTGACTGCTGTTTAGAATGTATGTCTAAGCAATGCTTAAACCAGCTAAGCAGAGCTGAGCACTGCTTAGCATTGCTCAGATTTCATTTAAAAAAATTAGGATTGTAGATTAATTCATCAGTGCTGACATATTATTAAGTGTATATGATTTACTTTACATGACATCCACCTATGTGCTTTCATTACATTACCATGGGGTGTGACTATACTTTATGGGACACGTGTATACATGGGTGATTTCACATGTTATATGCAATCACACTTCCATTTTGGACCAGCTACACTACACTGGGTGCAAATATCACTTACTACATAATTTAACATAAAAAATGAATTTTAACAATGCTTACCCATGTAAAAATAAAGTACCTGTCTTGGTACTCGAACGTCTGCCTACAAAGCCAGGACTCTAACCACTATACTATCTCATTGCTGCAATTTTAATGGGTCTATATTATATCAGTGAATGCTTAACATAGCGAACACTGTATAATCAATCCTAATATGTCGCAACATCAAAATTCTGAACACATGAAACAGCATTTTTTTCCCAGGGAAAAAAAAAATCACTGCTCTGTAAAAAAAAAAAAAAAACACATAAAGTAAAGTGGGGGGCTTCACCTCCCCCCACACACACCCCTACTTAAATATGCCAATTCTGAAATCGCACCACAGTGGAAAAAATGTCAAAGTCTCAAAAACAGCCCTGTGATTTTTTTTCCTCTGGGAAAAAAATCGTTGCTCCGTGTTTTTGGATTTCGCCATTTTGAGTAAACAGAGTCAATTAAACAGTGATCTCTATTTTAAGCATTCACTGATTTAATAGGAACCCAATTTTAGCTATACATTTTTTATTTTGCTCCTATGAGATGTTTAAGCAATGCTGAGCAGAGGGCGTAATGGGCCAACCCGCTCAGCTATGCTTAAACTTAACTTAGAATGGAAAAAAAATTAATAAAAACACTTTTGGTATATTTCGTAAAGCGTATTTGGTACTGCACTACCTGTCATTCTGTCAACTGGCTAAATCTGTATGGGGCATATCAGAATTGAAGTCACTACATAATGGCATATATTTGAATTTCAGACTTCTAATCCTTCCCTATATGTTGTTATATTAATACAAACCATGTTCCTCTATCAACTTTCTAAGTTCATGAGGGCAATATTTATGATCTGTCCCTACTTGTCCCCCCATCATTTTAGGCTTTGGCCAGTTTTTGCTCTGAGAGGTTGGGACATGTTAATGATGCTATATGGCACTTTCACATTGCAGGGGGTGTATGACAGTACCTGTCACACACTCCCTACATTGCTTCCTATCCAAATCACTGCTTTTAGTATCCGTGGACACTGAAAGCACTTAGAAAGTTCAGTACAGCATTTTGACAATGCAGGGTGTGTGTGACAGTACCTGTTACACACCCCCTGCATTCCTTCCTATCTACATTTCCTGCTTTCACTGTCCATAGACACTGAAATCACTTAAAAAGTGCTGTATGCCACTTTCAGAGAGCAGGGGGCATGTTGGATGTACGGGCACTACTAATACATGCCTCCTGCACTCAGTAGTTTTTTTGTCCACTCAGCCTTAGCAGTAGCGTATCTTCATGAATATGCAAGGTGTGCTGCTGTTAAGGCTTTGCGGAAATGGACATGGTTCCCTCTGTGCAGGAATAGCACATGGAGTTTATTGAATCCTGGGGAATGATTAAGGGAGGATTGTATAACATACCGGGACATGGACAAAAAGAGAAGGGAACATTGGATTGAGGGATAGGGGTAGACATTCACAGATGCAGTCTCAACCAGCTCAGACCCAAATGGAAATTACTTGTCACCATAGGAACCATTGTCTCTTAGTCCTATCTAAGAAGGCGGAATCAGCACTGAACAGGGACATGACTCAATGTATCACTGGATCATGTTTTCCATGCAGCAGATGTAAGCACCCAACCTCCTCTTTGTTATCTTCTTTACAAGCTCTGCCAGCTCCTGAACGGGGACAAAAGTATCACTTCTACATGCATTGCTATTAATGACTACTACTGTACCACCTCATGCATATGGTGAAGGTAAAGCAGGAGATGTTGATTCAACTGTGACAGGCTACATCCCAGATGTGTTGGGTACCTCTGGAGGTGGTAATGGTGATGCTAATTTTGCTACCAGTGGAGGGATGACAGGCTTTTCCAGTGGGATAGATATAGGTTGCTGAGCTGCTGCATATAATAGTAACAGAAATGGCGAGAAACAAAAAGTAAATGCAAGAAGCAGAAAGGATAGTGGCAAGGTGTGTGGTGGAAAAGAAATGCAAACATAATGAAAATCACATTCTTAACCATGTTGATACTGATGTTGTAAAGCATAATAAAGTTTTAATGGTAGGATGCAAATCGGAATAATATCAACATGTTTGTCTGATTATAACATATGGCAGTGGAGTTCAAAGCCAAAAGCCATCCTCAAATGTAGATTAACATAGCAAAATACTAACAGCTTTTTATCAAACACCACCTATATGCCTGTGGCCAGTGATAAAATTTTAGTTTTTACAATAATTAAACTATCTGTATATAAAACAAACATGCTGATTGTACAGTAAATATGCCTATCACAGGTGATAAATGATGGACATGTAGTTCTTTACCCGCTCAACCATTGGCTATGACTGAATATGCTTGCGAAGCCGCCGGTTTTCAACATGGCTCAAAGCCATTCAGTTGAAACTGCCAGAGGAAATAATTACAAGGAAACGTGATCCATTGAGAAGACGCTCACTACAAAGAAAAAGGGGAAGAATTCAAAGTGGTCTGTGCACATGGAGCATGGTCCACAAACAGGTACTGTAACCAAACATCATGTACTTAATTTATCGGACGTGGTTTTGAGTCCAGCTGATTTGTCTTTGTTGAATAAGGATCTGAAGTTTGTTCCAGCAATGGTTGACAGTTTAACTAATGCACTTACTGACTTAAAACTGTTTACATGCAATCTGTATCTGAAACTAACTTTCAAAGACTCTATGACTTCACAAGACTGCATTTGTAAACAGACCAATGCATGTATACCTTTTATCCATTCGGTTGTCAACACCTTTCATGATGTCTGTGAACTACAACTACGTAGACTTTATGATGAGAAAGCATTTAAGAAATTTTATAATTTATCCCAGGATAAACAGGAATCTCTTATGAGATTGGAAAATAATAAGGACATTGTGATAAAAGAAGTTGACAAGAGTGGGGCTATTGTTTTAATGAATAAAAGTTATTATTTAGACTCTATGTATATGATTTTAGCAGACACGTGTGCTTTAAAGTTCCAATGTAAATAAATTTATAAGTGGCATCAATATGCTGATTTTTGACTTACAGGCAATGAGTTATATTAATATTGATATTTTTAATTTTTTTTGCTGTGTCTTGCCTTGTGGTTCCTGTTTTATATGGGTTACCTAAGACAAATAAGTCACTTGAAACCCCCCCAATGAGATCGATAGTCTCTGGGAAGGGCTGGCCCTATCCTTATATTTACAAAATGTGTTGAGTAAATACCTTGGATGTGTAAAAAGCTTTATTAAAGATACTGGTGACTTTTTAAGTCAGCTAAATGAATGGTTTCAAACAAGAAAATCAACACATTTCCAAATGGTTCTTCTTTATATTAAATCCCTTTTTACAATGATTCCAAACTACTAACAGGTTGACATGTATGGCTATAGCACACAAAACACAGGATCAGAATACAACTATCTCTGGAATGGAGTCCCACTCTTACTATAGAAAGTCATACTGGGCATGCTCATACACAAAGAATTACAGCCCATGTCTAAGCCCACATCGGAATATATAACTGTATAGTGCATATATGTCTTTGCATATGACAGCTATGTACACCTTAACTGTCTGTACCCACAGCTGTCAGACAGGATTACCCTTAGCTAGATGTAGGTGGCCCATATGCGATATATCTGCATCTGTTCCATGTGATACACAGTCATATATATGGGTAACATATAGCAATATTTCAAGCATACACACACATAGACCTGAGAGACAGACAGTGATAGAGAGAGAGCGAGAGAGACATAGGGAGACACAGAGAGTGAGTCATAGACAGGGATACCCTGAAAGGCATAAAGTGATGTCCTGCTGTGGACAGTTGCATACCAGTTGTAATCAGTTCCATGTGCCAGCATGAAGGTGAGCCACATCGTGTAATGGTACTGAGGTAGGGGGTTGTAATATCACATCACCCCCCTTTGTTTGCATTTTGAGTTTGTAGGTTAAAGTATCATGAGGCCTTTCTCCCTCAATACACATCCAAAGGCCCTACTGTACAAGATCTGCTGATGTCATTCACCTTTGAAATACCTTTGGACACTTGTCAGCCCTATAATCTCTGTGGCATGTGCGAGAACTGTATAACAGTATAGTACAACTAACTAGATAGGTAGGGGTTCTAATTACAATCCTGGCAAATATAAGTGTGTGTGTGTGTGTGTGTGTGTGTGTGTGTGTGTGTGTGTGTGTGTGTGTGTGTGTGTGTGTGTGTGCGTGTGTTTGTAGGTTAACATTTTTTAGGCCATTCTCACCCAGTACACTGCCCATTGCCCTGCTTTACAAGAGCTGCTGATATCATTCACCTTAGAAGTACCTTTGGACAGCCCACATCCCTATAAGTTATGTGGTGCATGCAATAACTACCTAACAGTATAATACAAATAACTAAACAGGCTGGAGTTCTAATTTCAGTTCCAGCAAATGTGTTTGTATAAGTGTGTATGTTTGTCAATGAATGTATTTTGATGCCTTTCCCACCCAGTACATTTCTCATTGCCCTACTTTACAAGGGCTGTGATGTCATACACCTTAGAAGTACCTGTGGACAGACCTCAGCTCTATAAGCTCTGTGGCATGTGCAATAACTGTGTAATACTGTAGTACAAATAACTAAATAGGTAGGGATTATAATCCCAGTGCTGGGTATTATGTGTACCTGTATGTGTGTAGGTTAATGTATTTTGAGGCCTTTCCCACCCAGTACACTTCCCATTGCCATACTTTACAAGGGCTGCTGATGTCATTCACCTTAGAAGTACCTTTGGACAGCCCTTAGCCCTCTAAGCTTTGTGGCTTGTGCAATAACTGTGTAACACTGTAGTGCAAATAACTAGATAGATAGGGGTGCTAATCTCAGTCCTGCCAAATGTGTGTCTGTGTGAGTGAACCATGTCATTGGGGGTGTGGGTTATACCATTTAGAGGTGTGTTCCACCCAGTAGACTTCCCATTGCCATACTTTACAAGGCCCACTGAAGCCATTCCCCTTAAAAGAACATGTATATACTCCTCAGTGCTATAAGATCTGTGGCACATGCAATAACTGTGTAATGCTATAGTACAAATAATTAGAAAGGTAGGGGTTCTAATCTCAATACTGGCAACTATAGCACTGTGTGCATTTGTTTGTGAGGCATACCCCATGTGGCTGTTGTGTGTGTTGGTTATACCATTTTAAGGCCTGTTGACTCCCTCCCCATGGTATTACTTTAAAGAGATAGTTAATGGCATCTGCCTAACATGCACCATGTTAAACTATACAGGCCATACCAGTCATCTGCACATATGTATATGGAATATCCAGATGTTTGCAACCTATATGTGGTCTGTGTCCCCTAACAATGGGCATTTATGAGTAATCATTACCAAATATGTCACAGTTACCATAGTGACAGATATATCAGCATCAGTCTTCATACCTTCTGAAACATCATGCTGATACAAAGTCTGTTATTCTATCACTTGACCAGGTATGTAAAAGTGATGTATGAGACCAGTTGCTATTGTGGGTGTTTTATGCCACCATCCATGACCACATTCCCAAGATTACTTGTTGTAAGAGGTAGTAAGTTATGTCCCCAGCATATAATCTCTGTGGTGCATGTAATGTGTAGGTAGCACTATAGTACATACAAGTAGATATGTAGGGTTACTAATCTATTGACAACTGTGTATGTATTTCTGTATGTATATCCCCTGTGGCTGTCTTTATTGTGTGCATGCAATGGTTATACCATTTTATGTGTCTCTTCCACCCTGTTAACTCCCACTTTGACAACCTAGTTGCCACCCCTATAGATGCCATCCACCTTACAAGCACAGTTACACAGTTTCTAAGACAAAGGCACTGTGGTGCATGTAGTAGTCATATCACTGTGTATTTTACATAAATAGAGAGGTAGGTCATCTAATATGGGAAGTTTCAACTCTGTGTGCATGTGCGTTTCAATGCATGTCCCCATGCTGGAGTGTGTGTGTGTGTTTCAGGTAGCTCTACCATGTTAAGGTCCTCTGAACCCACCATTGGCAATCCTAATAGCCCCTGAAATTGTCACCTAGTTGAATAGTACTGTCAGACACACCAACACTACATTACCTCTGTGGTGTTTCTGTTATCTATCTAGCAGTATCATTGGTAAAACTGGGCCAGTAGAGGTTTGGCTATCAGCAGGGGCAGGTCATGAATGTGTGTGTAATTGTGTGTGTGTGTGTGTGTGTGTGTGTGTGTGTGTGTGTGTGTGTGTGTGTGTGTGTGTGTGTGTGTGTGTGTGTGTGTGTGTGTGTGTATGTAGCAGCATACCTCTCAATCATTCACAGAAAGACATCTGGTTAAAGCCGTATGGGAAGCTGGGGCAAACAGCAAACACTGAGCCTACCCTATACATATTGTTGTGTCACATATGGGAAATAGATAACAGAACAAGTCATGCATGTGAATGCACTGTATGTGTTGTTACAAGACAATATCCATCATTAATCTGCAATGTCAGTCTGTCATGGTTTTCCAAAATATCGGACAGAAAACCAAAGTTTTATGACAGATGGATAGAAATTATGTGTCAGGCATCAGGATAACCTGCAGACATATGCAGAGGTCTGAGGTATGGCCACCATCTATACCAATACCTCCCAAGCTCTTATAGCACAAAATGTTTCCAAAGCCATAAATAATGGAGTGACAAAGGCCACATAATACAGGCGCTTGTCAAATATTGCTCCTACAAACATTTATAGCTGATAGAATAGCAGGTTTTGCATCAGCATAGATAGACTGAACAGTATGATGTCTTCAACTCATAATGTCTACCATTATTTGTTCACATCAACCCGCAATGATTTGGCAATGGTTTGCCAGAAAAACACAGGTTTATGGGAAAATGGACCACATATATGAGGCAAGAATCTGGACATTCTGTGGAAATCTGTACAGTTGAGAGATGTGGCTGTACCACCCTGCAGGTTGAAGTCCATGAATGGCAAGGTGAAACCTGTGACAACAACTGAAACAGTAAAAAGAGGTCCCAAGACTGTAGGACAAGAAACATGTCATACAGTTCTGTAGTGATTGCATAGAGCAGTTAACGCACATCAAAAGAACATTCCTGTTATGTGAAATACTGTAAGCTAAGGAAATCTCACACAAAGAAGGTGTCATAATAGCAAACCAGAGGAAGTCCTGTGTGTTGCACTTGATGTGGGCATGCTATGTGCTGCTGTCACATTACTACAACTTTTGCTCCACACTCCACATTTGATAATGTCACACAGACATTGTGTGTTGCCTATGTGTGTGCAATATGTAGACATGTAAAGGCCCTGTGACTACCTGGTGCCCACAAGATAGGTGAATCTGTTGGGGTTAAAGTAATGGCTAGGCTTGTGTGTGACCTAGACCCAATACTCAAGTAACCTCCTCTGTATGTATGAGCATGTGGTACTAAAGAACACCCAGGTGACATGTATGAAGGCTAGCTGGCTGTGTCAAGGGGTATGTATGCAAGGTTACACTGTCTGCCCCCAGTGTCCCTCACACACTGTTGCATGCATACACACTTGGTAAACATGTACAAATACAGCTGCACCTTGGCTATTAAAAGGTCACTGTGTTTCCACTCTGCCATACTCATCATTGGTAATGTCAGCAGGCCCACAGCCTGCAGATGCACATACACCTGGAACGCAAAAAGAATACAGTATGTGAGACTACAGTCAGTCAGCAGTACTAAAAGCAATAATGCATCATGGCTATAAAAGGCATATGCACTTTGATGCATACCCATAACAATTCCCAGCAGACAGCACTTTACACAGCATTACATTACCACACTATACTATATTCACCCTGTCCATCAGACCCATATTAACATGTCCCTGCATCGATGGTACGGATAACAGGGATATGGCACAGGTATCATCACATGCACAGGATGTGGTGTGGGTTTGCCAGAGGTCCTGGCTGTGTGTGTGTGTGTGTGTGTGTGTGTGTGTGTGTGTGTGTGTGTGTGTGTGTGTGTGTGTGTGTGTGTGTGTGTGTGTGTTTGGAGGGGTATTATTCAACTAGGCCATGCAGAGGAGCTGTGTATTTCCGGTGGTGACTTGCCTGTGATAGAGATGTGTGACTGTATGTATGCACACAGTCAAGTCATGTGGTTGCACTGCACAGGGGTATGTTGGACAGTTGTGGACTGTACATGGCAGGATGTACAGTTCACTGTCTTTGGGCATGGGCACGGGAACTAGTTCTGCCAGGCATCTCACTGGCACCACTAGGTCCAAGACCAGATGCAGTACTACTCCCTGATGGTGACTGCTGTCTGCTGGATCCATGTCCCTGATGATACCAGTCATGACCATGTGCCCATGGCATGCTCTGTTGTGGTGTGGACAGCACCCTCTCTTCAGTAGTGCTGGTAGTAATGCAGAAGTGTGAATGTGCATGGCCATGTGGACTCACAGGTGATCTTGTTGCTGACCTACATCTCCCTGACCAGCGCTCGACTCCCGCCACTTGCTCAAGCACAGACATTGCACAGTTGAGCAATGACAATGTCTCACCATACCATCTATCCATGGCAGAAGCATAATAATGTGTGGCATCACGAAGGTCATGGAGGTCGTCACGCATGACAGGAAGTGTTGCATTCATGACCCTGAGCATCTGACTGGTGTTGTGTTCAGAACATGGCTGTGCATTCATGATGGACAGAAACATGCGTCTGGTGACACCTGCTGTGACACTTGTGATAGGGGCTTGATGGGCTGCTGTCCTCCTTAGATCACCCCTGTCCATCTGCCTGTGTGGGACCTCGCCTGCTCCCTGGCTATGGCTAGTCTCTACACTCACACTTGTCATAGTCATCACACTAGGCTATTCCATGCCACCACCCTCCAACTGTCCATTATCTGTGGCTGCTGGGGACTGGGTATGGGGGGGGCATACTGACTGTGTGCGGGGACATTGTGGGTGAAAGTGAGATGCCATCCAATGGCACAGATTCAGCCCCTGACAACTCCAACTGTGCCTCATTATCACCACCATCATAATCAGAGTCCGCTAAGACACTGACATCAGGTTCTGTGGGGTTGAGACCACAATCCCCATGTTCACCTGTGCGGGGAAGACAACATATGTAAATTAATACCTGCACTATAATATTTGCTGATACACAAACACGCAGATGCACAGGCACAGAGGCACACACGTACTTGCACGTGCACACACAGACACACACACACACACACACACACACACACACACACACACACACACACACACACACACACACACACACACACACACACACACACACACATGCATACACACACACACACACACACACACACACACACACACATGCTTCACCTTGTGAGTGACCTTGACTGGCCTTGTTGGCAACTTGGATGTGTATCACACACATTCACTGAGAGCAGGGGAATGGGCACCCTGTTCACATCAGGCAGAGTAGGTAACTACACCTTTGCAGGTGTAACATGGTTGACTGGATGGTTGATTGCACATTCGCCTTTGGGATCCCACCTGTGTCCCTGTTAGATGGGGACATCATCTGCTGCCTTGCATACACATGTGCTAACATGTGACCTAGGGATATGGCTGCTGAGGGCCCACAGACTTGTACCCTGGTATGATACATGGAATACCATTAGTGGCCTGTCTGATGTGACAGACTGTGTTGTTATGTGTCCACACGAATCAGTGCCATCGACTGCTGGGCGTCCCCTATGGGCAGCGGTAGATTACCATGTATTCAGGCCTACATACCATGAATAGGTGAGTGCTTCTAAAGGTGCATGTGGACATTCCAGGAACATCTGACCTACACAATAAATGAGATCAGTGCATATGTCAAAAAATAAATGCCAAGAACAGAATAAGGTACTATATGATAAGATCAGAGATATGCAATAAAAGTACCAAACCAACACATCTGCAGGTAAAATCCAAAAACACATGAATCCATAAAAAACAATAAAAACAAAGTAAGCACTTTCACGGTAAGTTGCTACCTCTTCATCAGACTAGTTGTAAAGGACAGCCAAACATTTAAATAAGAAATCAATAAAGCAGTTACAACATCAATTAAACACTCATTTCTTTAAAGTGTCAGTACATAAAGTGCTTTGCTGTATTCTGGACTTTTAGAAAGTTCCTGTGTTGCCCATTTCCTTTCTTGGATAAAGGGAGGCTTCTTTGTTCACCAGTGGCAGTGGGGAGCTTGGAGCAGCCTATCTATCCCTGGAGGAGTGTTCCCAGCACAAGAATTTGGTAGTCTATTGGCCATTTTGGATCAATTTCTAGCTCTTTCAAGTCCCCCTGTATAAAACCTGCTTTAGCGGGGCTTTGCGCGATTTTGCACATAGCTCAGCATCGGGCAGTGCCGCTTAATTGGGTTTAAACCATTCTCGGCTCCACAAAGTCTGCTCTTCACTTTTTCCCTTAGAACTGATCTAGTTCTCATAATAAACACCTTATTCCCACTCTAAAGCCTGGCACTTCCTCACTAAAGCAATTATATAAGTCAGCACTAAAAAATTAAAAGCACTACACACTCACAAACTCCCCTTGAGTACTTTGCTCCCCATTGGCCCTTTTTTCAATTATAAAGGAATTCCCAATACTATTCTAGCAAGTCCAAAGGTGAGTTGTCAATCTCCTCTCCGGTCCAGCTGGTGAATCTGGGAATCTTGAGGCAATGTTACAACTGCCTCATGTACACAGACAACCCTCTCCTCCTCCCAACAAATTCCAACACGTCAGAGATGCAACCATATAGCCAAACTGGAGGCTAAGCTCTCTCAACTCAATACTGGCATAAACAGTAAGAAGGAGAAGGAAACCACACTCACTACAATTCCAGTCTCACATAGCCCTACCACGACAGCAAACCAAACACATAAACACACAAAAACATACTCAGAGGCTCTAAATAAAAATCTGCCTAAGCAGCAGAGACCTCCAAAGAAGACACCCAAGCAACTGCTACCCCAAAACAAAACACATGCAACACATAGCTTACAAAGCCAGTGTGTGGAACAGTCACAGCCCTTAAGGCTAAACAACACACCTGATACACTTGTAATAGGTGACTCTATCATCAGGCACACTGATGTCCCGCTCACCAGGCTGAACAAGGAGAAGGTCACGGTGAGCTGCCTGTCAGGCATTAGGATCTGCCACATAACACAAGCACTCAGGTCACTCCAAGGCAAGTACAAATATGACTCAGTCATTGTCCATTGAATGACCTGAGACATACCTCCCTAGACTACATGAAAAGAAACATAGAGGAGCTCTCTGAGCATGTAGCCCAGACCGGTATGACCCTGACCTTGAGTACCATTTTACCCTCACCAAGAATGATGCCGCAATATGAAGACAAGATGATCAATTTCAACAATTGGCTTAAGTATTGGTGTCATTCAAAGGGGATCCAATGCCTGTCTGCCTGGGATGACATGCTCGACAAGCCACAATGCTTCACTAGGGACGGCTTGCACCTGCCACCCCTGGGCTTTTGGATATTGGCAAAGGCTCTTGCCACCCCCATAGTGCCTTTTTTAGGCAAGGCTGAAAAGACAAACCCACCTCCACAGGTATCACAAGGGATAAGAAACTAAGAGTAATACTACTCAACGCCAGAAGTCTAAACTTCAAGATGCATGCACTCAAAACCCTCCTTAGCATGGAGAACATTGATATCTGTGCAGTAACAGAAAACTGGTTCAAGGCTCCCGAGAGCACTCCAGCACTACCAGGTTATACCTCATACCATGTTTTTCGGCCCCAAAACTTGGACCGAACCACAAATGGAGGGGGAGTATCAATATTCGTCAAAGATACCCACACCTCCAGGTTGGTGGCACAGCACGAAGCATCAGGGACTATCCATGTGCAACAAACAGTGGGTAAAACTGCCTTCCAATTTATAGCCTGCTACAGACCACCCTCCCAAACCCAGGAACCCCACTCAGCCTTCCTGAGAACACTGGAAAATATGAAGGTCTCTCCAAACACCATTATATTGGGCGACTTCAACTACCCTAACATAGACTGGGAGCATTACTGTAGCTCCAACACCCTAGCCCAAAGGTTCCTAGAATTTATAAACTCAAATGCTATGGAACAACTTGTTGCCACTCCCACAAGAGGGGAAAACATACAGGACCTGATCATCCCCAACATGGGGACTCTATGCTCCAGACCAGATGTGTATCCCTCACTGGTAAGATCAGACCATAAACTAATTTCACTAGATATTCACATCCCAACACCAGCCCCTGCCCAGAAAACCACAGTGAAAAACTTCTCTAAAGGAAATTTCACTACCCCAAAACCGAAGTGGAATCCTTCAAAGCCCCTGGGCCTGTGGAAAATACGTCCCAGACTGCAAATACTTTATAAACGCATTCTATGAACACCTTCAGGAATGCATGGATCATGCAATCCCAAATAAAACCAAGACCCAATCCTCCAAAGTTAGGCATCTGGTGGACCCCAGCCATAAACAAACTATACAATAGAAGGAGGAAGCTACTACATGATAGAGCAAAATCCCAAAAAGGGAAGGCATCTCTGATCAGTATTAGCAAAAAACTACGGGCACTCATAAAATCATCTAAGGCCAGCTTCGAGAGAAAAATTGCACAGGACACTAAGGATAATCACAAGGCTTTCTTTAGTTATGTTAGGAACCTGGGTGGGAATTCATAGATATGCTCAGAATTAGTCCAAAATCACAAAAAATACACCGAACCCACAGACATTGCCAACATCCTAGCTGACAGATTCAGTGCAAACTTCTCCCCCCTTCCCCACTAAAAGGGCAAATATCTATCCCAGCAGAGTGCTGCCCCCCTCTGACATCTCAGATGCTCAGGTAAGAGCCGCCCTCTCCAAAGCAAAAAACACAGCATCAGTGGGACCAGACGGTGTCCCGGGCTGCGTCCTACATGAACTCCAAGAAGAACTAAACCCAAACATAAAAATACTGTTCAATCTCAGCCTTATTACAGGATATGTACCCAAAGAGTGGCGTACAGCAACAGTGGTCCCGCTCCACAAAGGTGGTGCCTCAACGGATCCTGGAAACTATCACCCCATAAGCTTGACTAGCTTGGTCTGCAAAGCTATGGAAAGGATCGTCATGGACATCATAAATAAAGATATTTGGGACCTACAGACACTGCATCCTACCCAGTTCAGCTTTGTTAAGGGCAGATCCTGCCTTTTAAACCTGGTCAATTTCTTTGAAACAGTCACCAAGGCCATTGACAATGGGAAGGTCTTCCACACATCCTACCTGGACCTTGCAAAAGCCTTCGATAGACTACCCCACTCGGGCATTATAGATAAGCTCACCAGCTTAAATATAACCCCCTATGTCACTAGATGGGTTGCAAACTGGCTCAAGGACAGCACCCACATGGTTAGAATTGCTGGAGCCATGTCAGACTCCAAACCAGTTACAAGTGGCGTCCCACAAGGCTCAGTCCTGGGACCTCTCTTGTTTGGTATATATTTCCCGGAGGTACAGGCTAACATGGAAGGACTGTGACTGACCAAGTTCACAGATGACTGCAAACTGGACGCCATAATCGACTCTCCAGCCGACACAAGCATCCTACAAAAGGCCTCATAGAAACAGACAACTGGTGCCAGAGCCATGGCCTCAAGCTAAACACCAAAAAGTATATAGTCATCCCCTTTGGCAAAAACAAAGTGCCCACAAATTACCACATAGGTGGTAATCCATTAAGTACGGAAGAAGTAATTAGGGACCTGGGGACCCAAGTTGATAGCAATCTCTCATTTGACAAACACGTGGCCAAAGTGGTTAGAAAAACATTTTATATAGCCACCTAATCATGAAGGGATTCACATCTAGATCAGGGGAGGTCATCATGCCTCTTTACTCATCCCTCATCAGGCCCATAATTGAGTACAATGCCCCTTTTGGGATGTACCTTACCAGTCACCTGCAGCAACTGGAAAGACCCCAAAAGTACCTCACCAAGAGGATCAAAGGGCTCAAAGGGATGCCATATGATGCCCGGTTAAAGAAACTCCAGCTCTACTCAGTGGCATACCACCTGCTCAGAGGCGATCTGTGCCTGACGTATAAAGCCATGTCCAACCCGGAATTAATGGACGTGCTGCACCTCAGAAAATCCAAATCCCATCGAGCTACGCTCTCGGGAGACTTGAACCTCAGCACTGAAATAAATAGGACATGCTGGAGGGACAGATTCATAACCTAGAGGCTCCCTTCACTCTGGAATAAAATCCCAGTCCAGGTTAGGCAGAGCCCCTCATTGACTCTCTTCAAGAGGAATCTTGATGAGTGGATGGGAGATAGTAGGTTTACCCCGGATATCACTTCTGTGTCACTGTTAGACAGAGGCACAGTATACTAACCTCGAAAAAGGGCATAGCAAAATTAATTTAAAATGGGTGGCGAAAGCCAAACACACTCTGGCTAGGCTTATAAATGCCCTAGGGCAGATAGCCTAATATGAACCTATGAACCCAAGTCATAACTAAAAGAAATAAAATCAGTGCTGTAAAGGTCTAGCCTTTAGACATGGTTTAAGGGAGACAACCTTATTTAAATCAGGTACTTTGTCTGAATTCAACGATGGAATACACCCGATTCCTAATGTCCCCCCCTTAGGCTTTCATAAATAATTTCAAGCACTAAAAATCTAAAATAATGATCTGCTCCATGGTTAGCCAGAGCATTAGTATCCTTCCTTTTTTTAATATCTCTTTGATGTTCCAAAATCCTGTCCTTCAACTGTCTGTTGGTCATCCCTATGAAAAAGCGTGACATTTATTACAGTAACTAAAATACACCATATTACAAGTTCTGCAATCAGCATAAAAGTCTGTTTCCAATTTAAAATGCATAGTGGGGTGTACATAATTAAAACCAGCATGGATAAATTTACATGCTGTGCAGTTGATACATTTAAAAGTACCTTTCCTATCTGATACTTTTTCCTTATTACAAACAAAAGTAGTAAAACGTAAAAGCTTTTTCAATGACTTGTTATTCTTGAAAGAAAAATGTGGAACTGTGTCTATAGCATCTTTTGTCTCATCCGCAGTATCCAATATACCACAATTCCTTCTAACAATCTCACAGACACCTTGTATGTCAGAAGAATATGTAAGGGGGGATCTAATCAACACTTGTCTATTGCCTGTATAGTTTCAGAACTGGTTCTATCTGGGTAATAAGGTTTGTATTTACCCCCTCTCTCTTTATAAGCATCAATAATACATTGATTGACATCCACTTCTTTATACCCTCTATTCAAAACCTCCACTTTCCAGAACTCAAGTGCTGCTACTAACTGTTCTTCATTATTATGGAGGCCTTTAATAACATTTCTATTAATGTGCCTAGGGTGCTTACTGCTCTTGTGTAATAGGTTATTTTTTCTAGTAGGTTTCCTATATATATTCGTCCCTATCTGTGTCAACTCTGCCTTCTTTTCTGTATTTTGACCTTCAAGATTGTATAGCAGTATAGTGTGCAAATGTTTGTTGCGCTGAGTAGGAAGAGGGGCAGATGAGTGTCATAGATCCATTTCTATCTGACTGTGCATGCTGCTACAGTGGCTTGTGGTCTATCAGCTGTGTATGCTTGTAGGGGCATACTGAGACAAGTTCCTTAGAACCTCAGGATTCCAAGTACAGTGTGATTTGGGGCAGTGTATATAGGAGTAGTATGTGACTGGAAATCAGGATATGTTAGTTGAAGAAGTTGTTATACTGTAGAGGTCAGTTGGCTTACTGGTATGTTGCTGTGAATGTGGTGCAGATGGTTGTGGGTAGACAATTTCTCAACAATGTATGTTTCCTCCCTACAGTTACATCCCTGTAGTGCATGATATATGTGCAGATGCATGAGCAATTCCCCATAGCTGATTTGTAGTGTTGTTGTTGTTGTTGTGTTCGTCTGACTGTAGTTCAGAAGGTGCTGAGTGAACTGGTTGGCAGCTCTCATTGTTTTCTCCCTTTTGTTACATGACTGCAGTCATACTTCTCCACTGTCCAGATTTTCATAGACTGTCCAGATGTGTGGCTCATATTTGGGTCTATATTAGAACACCGAACATTTGAAATGTTGAGTGTTCTAATATCGACCCGTTTTCAGCGAACGCTGAAAATATCGACGTAACAGGAAACCAAATTCTTTCTGTTGCTTTGGTATTTTCAGCACTCTGGTGGAAAGGTACGGGTCAGTTTCAGGTAAGTATGCGATTGTGTGGACGTGTGGGTTAGGGCGGGTTAGGTGAGTTAGGGTTAGGGTGTGGGTGAGATGACTGTGCGACAGTGATGGACCTTAGGGTTAGGGTTTGGGTTAAGGTAAGTGGATAGTTAGTGGTGTATGTATAGTTTAGTGTAGGGTTAGGTGTAAGAGTTTAGGTGTATGTGTGTGGATTGCTGTTTGTTTGGTGTGCTTGTGTTGTGTGTATGTGTTTTGGAACAGCTAATTTTTTCCCTATGAAAATATTCGCTGTTCCGAATGTTTGATGCTTTTTTTTTCGATTGCTAGGGTTCGATATTAGAACACTTGACATTTTGAATGTTCAGTGTTCTAATATAGACCCTCATATTTTTGGTCTGTTCCCCAAGCATTTCTGACAAATCACTGGGATGATGTGAGCATTGAAGTAGCTAAATAATGACAGTCATTTGTGTTTCAGACTTGACATCTATCAGAAAATATGTGTGTGTGTGTGTGTGTGTGTGTGTGTGTGTGTGTGTGTGTGTGTGTGTGTGTGTGTGTGTGTGTGTGTGTGTGTGTGTGTGTGTGTCTGTATATATATATATATATATATATATATATATATATATATATATATATATATATATATGTATATAACATTACTAAGTCCAGAGGTTTTTCCCTAATGTTGGATGACCATCCTGCATGATATATTTACTGCAGCATTACTACTTCTCATAGCTTATATAGAGCAGTGGGAGCTGTTGTGACTGGAGTGCACAGAGTCGTGGGTTTAAGACTTGCCAGGGATGTGTATTTTTCCCCTTATGTTGAATGACTGTAATGCATGTTATGTTTGCAAAAGCATTGCAAATTCCCACAGCTCAGATATTGTAGTGGTACATTGCTGTGATTGTAGTATACAGAGTCCTGGGTTTGAGACATGGCAGTGCTGATTATTTTGTTGCTGTGCAGAACAAGAGCTGATTGAGACAGAGTTACTGAAGCAATTTTAAGAAGTGGGTTTGCGTGGTTTTGCGTGAAGCTAAGCAATGCTAAGAGACATTTAAGTTCCCTTAGCTTTGCTTAGTAGCACTTATTCCCGCTTAAACCCGCGCCAATTTTAAATAAAGAAAAGAAGAAAGGGTGATAGGAAAATGGTGAAAGGGGGCAAGCAGGGGGTAAAACATTAGAAAAAGCAGCTAGGGAGATGCAGGATGGGTATAGGAAAAGACCATAGCTCTACATTTCTTCTGCAGCAACAACTTTGACTGATGTGGTAAATTTGGAATTTACAGCCTCACACCCCACAGGGAGGGGAGTTGGCAACATACATTTGTAGAGTAATTTGGGGGTAGATTGATTTACATCACTGGACATGGGGTGAAATGTAGAGCTATGTATGGGGCAATGATTTTTTTTGTAAAACAGATGCCCTTTTTTTTTTTTTTTATAAGGTGAGAGTGGGATGTTAAGGAGGGTGGTTTGGAATTAGAGGCTGATGAGCCCCCAAATGGATACAGTGGGACTGAGATCCCCACCCATGGGCAGTCACCACTGCACCTTTATGGCCTCAAAGGAGGCTGTGCTGGGGGCTGTGTAGCAAGGTCAGGCTGCCCCTCAAAATGCTCCAGGTAGCCCTCGCTCTAGCTCAGCCATCCATCCTACTGTGAATAGATGGCACTGTTCACCAGACCTTGGAACATGTGGTGGGTGATGGGCTCTTCTCCGCATCTTCACCCAGAGGGGACAGGCCCCATCCCCTGAGGCAGTTCCACCAGAAGATGGGCAGGACCAGCGAAGGAGGATGTTCTGTGTTGGGTCCTAGATGTGCTGGGGCCTGGCGCCACAGCCAGATTAGGCGAGACAGGCGGGTCCACTGGAATCTGCCTTCCTGAATGTGCTATGGTGTTGATGTTTTCCAAAATATATCGGTTAGTCATGAACAAAACATTTCAAAATTAGTTATAACAGCATGCATGGGTGTTCCAATTAACCCAAAACAATAGATTTGAAACAGTTGCATAGCAAACAGAACACATGCATAAATGGAACAACAGTAAGCATTGTAACAACATGCCAGTTACATTGACGGCAACAGGCCACGAACAATGGTATTTGAAAAAGGTATGTTAATATGCAATCAATTAAATATATGAACAATAATAGAACACATGTCCCAACAACAGGTTTTGAAAACAACATACCTGTAGTATATGAATAATAATTACTGATTCAGATAAGGGGTTGGGGGAGAGAAAAAAGTCAATTAACAACTGAATAGGCATCTATTTTTCACAACAGTACTGTTCAATACTTTACAGGTCTTCCCTCACTTTACATCTACCTATGGCCCATAGCTTCTGTAGCATACATACCTGTTACACTGTCAACCTGGAATGGTATGGGGCAAACTGTGACAACTATGGGTACATGACTAGAAGGGACTCATACATATCAGGGTTACATATATGACAAAGATGAGGTACCCTGCACTGATGTTATGTGAGTGTGCTACTGGCATACTTCACCTGGATTCTTATCTTTGTCCATGGTTATTGGCAGCAATGACCATTAGCCATGCCAGCGTGACACTTGAGAGACATATTGGGAAGATTGCAGGGTGTATCTACCTATCATGCTGTCATTTGTAGGCATTGGGTTTGACAGTGGAACAGTTGTACATAGTGTATTAGTATACCTTTCATACAGCTACTACAAGCCTTTCTTTACCTGTAAGGCCTGTGGAGAAAATATCTGTTAACACTATCTGACTGTTTCTACAAATATTCAAGATTTCTTGAGTGCATATATGCACACTTCTCAGTACTACTCCCTGGATTCAAACCATGTCTGGGTGTGCAAAAATGAACAACAAAGTTATTTCCCATCACACTGAGCTACTGGGGATAGGCTGTCTCTATTTTGACTGATTTCTGCCTAATACTCTATTGGTTAGACAGTCTGACCTTGTAATCCTGAGATTCATGCATGACAGATAGTGTACCATGTATTAATCCTTTGAAATAATACAATCTGAAAAGCAAAGGTTAACACAAGGCAATGCTGCAGGAGACACACTATAATGCATTACACATTATTCTGGGTTCATACCTTAGTACATAACATATTTCATATTTCTTTTATATCTTGTTTTATAGCTCTGCAATCGACAGTTTTGCTTAACAGCTGGTTCTCAGCTCAACCTCAGTTAATGCATGCTGTCAAAGCCATATTTGTTCAGAAGAACCTGTACACATTCTATTCCTACAACAACATAATAAACACAACAGTTTGTGGTATAAATCTTTATTTTAGTAACATGACACAGTGCTTTACTACTGCATAGCCTGTAGATCAATAATAGTCTGACAGACTTTATTTATTCAGTAGACACAGAACACACTATACCTACTGGCAGTAAACAATGTACTCTTTCTTATTTATTGCACTATATACTGCAAGATAGAGCTGTACTCACAAGCCTGTTGGTGCAGCCTTGTTAGTCTGTCCACATTGGCCTCCACATTGCTAGCCCTTTCTGCTGCAGCTGTAGGGGGGATAAACAAACATTGTGCATACCTGTCTATCACATACACAGGCTAGAATTTGGTACAGCTATGGATGAGATACTTACAAACTACTGGAGCATTCTGTGCCAGAGCATCTTGGATCCACTGGGCCAAGATTGCCCCCTTCCTTCCCTTTAGATCGATAATGATGCCATATATAAATATCCAATAGACCAACTATGAAAAACTACACAAAAACCACAGAAAACTGAAGTTGCAGAAAATGAAACAGCACTGATTTCAACACAGCAACGGACCACAAAGACTTGTAAAAGCACGTAATTTTATTCCATGAACCTCACAAAATTCAAAGTTGAGCACTTTCTTTCCATCTGGAACTTCATCAGAACTCAAAAAACATAAAATATTTATATACAACATTTAAAAAAAATCACGTTTAAATCGTCCAGTAAAAATGACTTGAACTCTAATTGCTTTAATTTCAACACAGGGAGTATAGATAAACTATTGTTTAAACCTGGATGTTGCGTGGCATTTAATACAATCTGCCATTTCAATTCAGCCATATTCAAGTGCTCATCTAATACCCTCCCTTGAATGTCCCGAACCACCTTTTCCATGACCATGAACTTAAATGTGTGTGAATTTTGTTTAATGTGCCTATACAGAGCATTGGTTTATTTACAATTCTTGATGTCTGCACAATGCTCATATATACGTTCATGTAACTTTCTTTTGGTTTTTCCTGTGTAATAGCTACTACATACCGTGCACTGGGTCAGGTAGACCACATTTTTGGTGTCACAATTGTGCCTCCCTTTCACCCTGTACATCACATTTCTTATTAAAAAATGATCATTAACCAAAATGCAAGAACACTGATTACAGTTTCCACACTTTTTACTCCCGCCCATAACTCTACTGGAATTCTCAATTGCACCACCACTTTCCAAAATCTGTTTGAACAACTTCCCCATCCTGTATACAAAAAATGGTTTATTGCCTGTCCATGCTATTAACTTACTGTATACGTCTGAATCAGTTGCAAAGATATACCAGTTTTTTTTCAATGATATACTTGATAGTCCTGGTATCCAAGTTGTAAGTGGAAACAAAACTGTTTTTTCCAAAACCTTTGTCTGTGTTGTTTGTGCCAAGCACTTCACCTCCAGAACTCAATAGGGGCAAAAAAACTCCATTTTGTCTTTTTCCAATAACTTCCCCTCTTATTTCGTCTATGAATCCCTCTGGATAACCTCTGTTTTTAAACATTGTTAAAACTTTTTCACATTCATCCAGAAAGTTTTCCATGTTGGAAACCATACGTGCCACTCTCACCAGCTGGCCTTTAACCACTACTTTTTTTTTGATGCAGTGGATGCCAGCTGGTGAAGTGCAAGCAGTTGTTGGAGAAGGTGGGCTTCCTATAAATGTTGGACACAAATTTGTGACCAGTTCTGTCCTTAGAAAGCATTACATCCAAATAGTGGATGCATTCAGCATTGTAATGGGAGGTAAAGGACAAAAAATCAATAGTATTGTCCAAATAATCCAAACATTTCTGCAAATTGTCTATGGTGTCATTCCAAATAAGGAAAATATCATCCAAAAACACAGGTGTAAAACCCCCAAGACTTAGCAAATGGACTATCGAATACATACCTTTCCTCCCATTCGGCCATAACAAAATTTGTAAAAAGGGGGGCACACGCTGCTCCCATTGCCACCCCTGCCTAAAAAATTAACCTTCAAAACAAATGTAATTGTGCTTAAGAACCAACTCCATCAGGTCAGCTGTAGCTGCCACTCTCCAATTAGTCATGTTAAATATTTTTTGCAACTGGTTTTCAAAAACCTCAAGGCCTTCCCTATGAGGAATTATGGAAAATAAATTCCTTACATCTATGGTAACAAAAATTCCATTGGGATTATAAACTAGTTTGTTGACTTTACTCAAAAGGTCCCATGAATCATGACATATATGGTGACTATGGGCCACCCCAGGTTTTAAATTAAAATCCAGAAATTTTGCTATGGCATTTGCTTTTGATCTCCCCCCATCCACAATTGGTCTGAGGGGTGGGTGAATTATATCGGAATGAATTTTTGGAATTCCAAAGATTTGAGCCATAGCTGTTTTTTCATTGACCATAAACTTGTATTCTACCTCAGAAATCTGCCCTTCAGTGACCATATTAAGCAATGCCCTGTCAATATTTACATACGCTACATTAATTTCACACTTCGAAACTTCTTCATATGTGTCAGTAACCAAAAGTTGATTCATTTTGTTCACATAATCTATCTTATCCATTATGACCAGACCTCCTTCCTTGTCTGGTTTCATAACCCTAATGTTGCAGTCATCACTCAAATCCTTCAACAGTTGTTCCTCTTTTTTGTTCATATTAGAGAAATCATTTCTACATTTACTTTGCAACATATTGTGTGTATCTAATTCGCAAAATCTTTCAAACTGTTGGATTACACTGTGGGTGGGGGCATTAAAAATACTGGGTCTGTATAATACGTTTTTACTCTGCATACTTTCACCCATAATTAAACTCAAATTCAACTTTCAGCAGAACAACTTCAAATCAATAACAGTCTGTACAATACTTGCTCTTTTAGCCGGTACAAAAGTTAAACCTTTCAACAGTACATTAGTGTGGTTTACATCAAAAAGTTTGTGCAAGTAATTGAGCAAATGAAAGTCACCTTTTGCACTGAAAACTGTGGTAAGGGAACTACCACCAACATCCCTGGAGGTACTGTGTGTGTGGAAACTGTAAACAGTGTCCTTGCATTTTGGTTAGTGATTATTTTTTATTAAGAAATGGATGTACAGGATGAAATGAAGGCACAATTATGACACCAAAAATGTGGTCTACCTGGCCCAGTGCACAGTATGTAGTAGCTATTACATAAGAAAAATGAAAAGAAAGTTACGCAAATGTATATATGAGCATTGTGCAGACATCAAGAATTGTAAATCAACCAATGCTCTGTATAGGCACATTAAACAAAATCCTTCACACACATTTAAGTTCATGGTCGTGGAAAAGGTGATTAGGGATATTCAAGAGAGGGTATTAGATGAGCACTTGAATATGGCTGAATTGAAATGGCAGATTGTGTTAAATGCCACTTAAAATCCAGGTTTAAATGATAATTTATCTATACTCCCTGTGTTGAAATTAAAGCAATTAGAGTTCAAGTGATTTTTATTGGATGATTTAAACATGTGATCTTTTAAATGTTGTATATAAATATTTTACGTTTTTTAGTTTTTTCAGTTGTGATGAAGTTCCAGATGGAAAGAAAGTGCTCAATTCTGAATTTTATGAGGTTCATGAAATAAAATTATATGCTTTTACAAATCTTTGTGGTCCATTGAAATTGTCACTGTTTCATCTGCTGCAACTTCAGTTTTGTGTGTTTTTTCATAATGATGCCATACCTGCACACCTGTTTGGGGGATTTCAGTGGCACTGATGAGTTTATGTGCTAGATGGTCCCAGGCCTACGCTTTGTACTGTAAGCTCTGGTACTGGCCCTGCAGCAGTCTGGCATCATGGTGTTCAACAAGGAGTCAGGCCATGACCCTGGACTTCAGAATGCCCCAGCACTGCACCTGAAAGTGCACTCCCTCTCCAACGCTAGACATGGCTCCTGCACAGATCAAACTACAACAGGTTCTGGTTTATTCCCACCTGTGTGGTTTAAATAAGGCCATATTCCTGCCCTTTGTCATCATTGGACTATTTTGAAAATGCTGAGCACAGCTTAGCAGTGCACAAATCCGCTAAGCTGAGTTAAGCAGTGCTTAAAGGGTACATGTTGAGCAGTGCTTAGCGGTGCACAAATCTGCTTAGCTGAGCTGCTGCTTAGAATTAACATCTAATCAAATGCTCAAACCAGCTGAACATGGCTAAGCACTGCTAAGCACTGCTCAGTTTTCATTTCATAGGTTCATAGGTTTATAGGTAGATACTAGACTATCAACTCTGAGGCCATTATAAGCCTAGCCAAAATAATTCCCTGGCTTTTGCCACCCAAGAAAGTTATTTTTTTGTGCCCCTGTCTAGCAGAGCCAAAGAAGTGATCCCTGGGGTGAATTTCCTTTTTCCCATCCAATTGTCAAGATTTTTCTTAAAGAGGCCTAATGAGGAGCTTTGCTTGACATGAATGGTTATTCTGTTCCAGAGCATGGCAAGTCTCTGGGACAGGAACTTATCCCTCCAGCATGTTCTGTTTATTGTGGTGGCAAGGTTTAGGTCTCTGGAGTGTGTGGCTTGGAGTGAGTGGGTTTCTTTAAGTGTAGCATGTCCAACAGATCTGGGTTTGACATGGCTTTGTATGTTAGGCAGAGGTCACCTCTGAGTAGGTGATAAGCGACGGAGTAGAGCTGGAGTTTTTTTAGATGGTCTGCATATGGCATCTGTTTGAGGCTGGTAATCTTTTTAGTGAGGTATTTCTGTGGCCTTTCTAGTTGTTGTATATGCCTTGTGAGATACATGCCAAACAGGGCATTGTACTCTATAGTGGGTCTGATGAGGGATGAGTAGAGAGGAAAAATGACCTTTTTTTACTGGAGTTGAACCCCTTTGTGATGAGGTGTGCCACTTAAACGATTTCCTGACTACTGTGGCAATGTGATTATCAAAGGAAACCTGTGTCCCAAGGTCTCTTATCACACTTTTGGTGTTTAGTAGGCTACTGCCTATGTGGTATTTCATGGGTACAGTGTTTTTCTCAAAGGGGATGACAATGCACTTCTTGGCATTGAGCTTGAGGGCATGACTTTGACACCAAGCATCAGTCTCAGTGAGGCATTTTTGTAGAATGTCCACATCATTAGGCAATTCTATTATGGCACCTAGTTTGCAGTCATCTGCGAACTTGGTTAGCCAAAGACCTGCTGTATTAGCCTGGACTTCTGAGAAGTAGATACCAACCAGGATAGGACCCAGGACTGAGCCCTGTGGTACTCCACTTGTCACTGGTCTAAAGTTGGATTTGGAGTCAACTATTTTCACTGTGTGGGTTCTGTCAGTGAGCCATTTGGCCACCCATCTTGTGACATACAGATGTATGCCCAGTCTAGTGAGTTTATCTATAATAGATAGATAAATCTATCGATCTAGTGAGTTTATCTATAATTCCAGCGTAGGGGATGGTGTTGAAAGCCTTGGCAAAGTTGAGATAGGCTCTGTGCACCACCTTACCCTCGTCCATGGCTCTGGTAACTGCTTCATAGAAGTCAGTTAGGTTTAGGAGACATGACTTACCTTTTACAAACCCAAACTTAGTGGGGTCCAGAGTTTGGAGGTTACCTATGTCCTAGTTTATAAGCTCCAAGATGATACATTCCATGACCTTGCAGACCAGACTCATCAGGCTAATGGGGCGAAGTTCCCAGGGTCCATGGTGGTGGCCCCTTTGTGGATTGGGATAACCATCACTGTGTGCCATTCAGTAGGCACAAAGCCAGACATGAAGCAATGATTGGACATGGTACTTAGGTGGGGTGCCAGTTTGTTCTGTAGTTTGTGCAGAACGCAGCCTGGGATGTTGTCAGGTCCCATGGATGCTGTGTTCTTGGCTTTGGAGAGTGCAGTTTTTACTTGTACAGCCATGATTACAGGGTTTTGCATTCTTCCAGTATAGTGATGGGCCCTTTGTGGGTTGGGGGGTGAAGTTTGCACTGAACCTATCTGCCAGAATGTTGGCAATATCAGTTGGTTCTGTATATCTAGTGCCATTGTGCTGTAGCTCAGAGCAGATCTGAGTGCTGCCATTGAGATTCTTGACATAGCTATAGAATGCTTTGTGGTTGTCTTTAGAATCAGTGCTGATTTTATTGCTGTAACTAGCTTTGGAGGATTTTATGAGGGATCTCAGCTTCTTACTGAGGCTGACCAGGGAGTTCCTGCAATCAGGGGATTTTAATCTTTTTTGTAACAGCTTCTTTCTTCTGTTGTAGAGTTTGTTTACAGCAGGGGACTACCAGATTGGCTTCCTTTTTTGGAGGATAATGTCTTAGTTCCATTGGGGATGGCACGATCCATGCACTCGTGTATGTGCTTATACAGTGCATTTGTACTGGATTCAGCAGTCGTACCTCTATTTTCCATTTGTATGGGTGTCGTGTAGCTTGCCACTTCTGTCTTAAGAAGCATAAAGTTGGCTTTGGAGAAGGTTTTATGGTGGTTTCCTTAATGGGGGTGGGGTGGGATATTGATGTCTAGGGTGATTAGCTTGTGGTTGGGTCTGACCAGTGAGAAGTTGACCTCTGGCATGGAACATCAGTTGCCCATATTGGATATGACCAGGTCCAGGATGTTGCCCCTGGTGGGGGTATGGGCAAACTTATCCAGGATGTTGAAATTTATAAATTCCAGAGAGCATTGAGCAAATGAATTAGTACATGAGTAGTTTTCCTAGTTGATGGTGGGTAGTTGAAATTGCCCATTATTATGTTATTGGGCTGCACCATAATATTACCCAGTATACCAAGAAACATGGAGTGGGCATCCTAGAGCATGGTGGGGGATCTGTAACAAGCTATAACCTGGATTGCAGTCTTGTCCATTGTTAGTTGCACTTGGATAATTTCAGATGCATTATATTGAGCAACTAGCTTGGAGGTGTGGATAACCTTAATGAATATGAACATGCCTCTTTCTTTTAGTGTTTCAGTCCAGGTTAGGTGGCCAAAAGGTGTGATATGAATTATAGCCTGGTAATGCAGGGCTGCTCTCTGGAGCCTTGAACCAGGTCTCCGTCACTGCAAATATCTTGCTATTCTCCATTTTAAGGAGTGCCTCGCGTGAGTGTATTTTGAGGTTTTGATTTCTAGCATTGAGTAGCATTATCCTCAGATTTTGCTTGCTTATACCTGCTATGTTGGTGAGTTTGTCATTTGAACCTTGCCTAAAAAAGGGACTTTAAGGGTGGCAAGAGCCTTAGCCAGTATCCAGAATCTCAGGGGTGACAGATGCAGGCCATCACTAGCAAAGCATCTTGGTCATGTCGTCCCAGGCAGACAGAAAATGGATCCCCTTAGAATGACACCAGAAGTTTAGCCAATTATTGAAGTCAATCATTTTGTCCTTCTATTGTGGTATCATTCTGGATGATGGCAGGATGCTACTCAGGGCTAGGGTCATACCTGCCTGGGCTACATGATCCAAAAACTCCTCCATGTCTCTTTTCATGTAGTCCAGGGAGGTATGTTTCAGGTCATTCACACCAACATGGACAGTGACAGAGTCATATTTGTACTTGTTGTGGAGTGACCTGAGTGCTTGTGTTATGTGGCGGATCCTGGCAACCGACAGGCAGCTGACAGTAAGTTTCTCCTTGTTTAGCCTGGTGAGTGAGACATCAGTGTGCCTGACTATGGAGTCACCTATGACTAGTGTGTTGGGTACATTGTTTTGCCATATGGGCTAAGGTTGAGTGGCACACTGATTTTGTGGGCTATGTGTCATTTGGATAGTGTTGGGGGGTGGTGGTTGCTTGCATTTCAGCTTTGGAGGTCTGTTGTTTGAGCAGATTTTTATTGAGACCCTTCACGAATATAGGTGTGTGTTTTGTGTTACTATGTGTAGGTTTAGGTGATGTAGGTATTGATGGACTATGTGTTGAGTGTGGTGTGGTGCAGGTGTTTACCGTCTCCTCTTGACTGTCTAGTACAGTCTTGGCTGGAGAGAGTTTGGCTTCCAGTTTGGCTATATAAGTGCATCTCTCACAGGTTGTAGTGTTGGGTGGTAGGAAGAGAAGGTTGTCAGTGTACATAAGGCAATTGCTATATTGTTCCAAGATGCCCAGATTCATCAGGTGGACAGGGGAAAATACCAGGAGCTGACCCTTAAACATGCCTGGATAGGTGCTTATTAATTTAAGTACTAAAAACTCTTTTCCTCCTAACAAGTGAGGAAAGTTGGGTGCTGCAGTAATTTGTAGATTATTTAGTACTTGCAACAAGTTTTGAACAAGTGCTGAGCACAAGGAATCAGTTTTGAGTGCTAAAACTAGAAAACTGGCTAGTTCTAAGGGAAAATTAGAAAAGCAGACTTTCTGGCACAAGAAATAGTTTAACCCTAGTTAAATGGTGCTGCTCGATGCAAAAAAACATGCAAACACAGGTTTTTAAACGGAAAAATGGAAGGAATAGAAATAGCCCAAAATGTCCAATAAAACTAGAGATTCTGAGCTGAAACTACTCCTCCAGCAAAAGATAGGCTGCTCAAAGCTCAGCACTCTCACTGATGAACAGAGAAACTTCCTTCTATCTTAGTAAGGTCTGGGTAACACAGAAACTACAAAACAGACCAGAATTCAGCAAAATATGAAAACCAGACTCTACTGGTTATAGAAAGATGGGAAATGAGTAGAGCAATAGGATTTTTTTTTCAAAAATTAAAACAGGTATAGTAAAACAAACACTTTTAAATCAGAAAAAATGGCTATCACACTTGAGTGTGTAGCCCTCAACATTCAACAGTTGAAGAACACTTAAAATGATCAGTTAAAGTGCAAACAGTATCAGAATTCAAAAACAGTTCAAATAAATTGCAAAATTGTAGCGATTCACCAGCTGAATTGTTGGTTTTAACAGTTTGCACTAGCAATTTTTTGGAAGAGCGAAGGGATTTTAGGTTACTGTAGGGGATAATAATATTTTTCAGTATGGGTGTACTGTCTGGTTGGTAGAGGATTTTGTGAACAACTATTAGTTGGTTATATTGCAGTTGATAGGGTAGTTCAAGCCAGTCTAATGACTGAAGGTTAAGGCAGTGATGGGTTCTATAAGCTGATCCTATGGCAAATCTGGCAATGCTATTGTAGCACCTAGTTAATTTATTGAGGTTTGATTTGCTTAGGTTTATGAAGATGGGTGAGGCATAAAGAAGGGTCGATAGCAGATCGGTATGGGCAATAACAGTTCTAGCAGATGGGGTTAGGAATGGTTTAATCCTGTATAAAGAGCCTAATTGTTTATTAACTGTTTTAATAGTTTTGTCTATGTGAGCATCAAACTTAAGGTTGTTCTCGATGATCACTCCCAGTAGTTTAGTACTAGGTTCTGGGGAAATTATGGTACCATTGCTAGATATTATGGTGAGAGGTGGTGAGGAGACCTTGCAAGTGGGGGAGAAGAGTAATAGTTTGGTTTTATTTGGGTTTAATAGTAGTTGGCGACCAGTGAGCCAGTTCTCCACTTTGTTGAAAGTGATTTGGGACAAGGATTGTAAATCTGTGGGGGAGGTGGCAGAGCAGATGAGGGTTGAGTCATCGGCATACTGAATACAAGTTGCATCAGGGATGACTTTGTACAGGTCATTAATGACTATGTAGAATAGGAGGGGGCCTAATATAGATCCCTGTGGGACTCCAAGGGTGACTGGTAAAAGGGACGATAGGTTATTCTTCCATAGTACAGCTTGTTGTCTGTCACTTAGGTAAGAATGAAACCAGGTAATTGCTAGGTTATCTATGGAGAGTTATTTTAATGTGTTTAAGAGTAGCTGGTGATTTACCATATCAAATGCCTTGGATAGGTCAAGGAAGAGGGCTGAGGAGAGCTTGTTTTCATAACGGTTTTGATTTATTGTATGGGAGAAGGAGAGAAGGGCTGAGGTTGTACTATGACAAGGTCTAAATCCATGATGGGAGGGGGATAGGAGAGTGTTTTGATTCAGAAAAGTGTGAAATTGCTTGTGGATACATTTTTCCATTATTTTAGCCAAGGGAGACAGAATGGCTATAGGCCTATAATTTGAAAGTTCAGTAGAATCTCCCCCTTTATGAAGAGGAATAATGTGGGAGATTTCCCAGATGTGGGGGATATAGGCTTTGTGGATAGTTTCATTGATTAAAATTGATATGGGGTATGCTATTTCATTAACGCCTTTTTGGAGATATTCTGCAGGTAGTAGGTCTGCTGAAAGGTTGGTGGGTTTCAGTTTTTTAAGTAGGGACTTAATAAAAGATGTTGGTATTGGATCAAGCTTAAATGGGATCTTATTATCAGGTGTGAGGTTGGTGGTACTTGGGGTATAGGGAGATAGCTTACTGGGTAGGGATTGCACAGTTTCTGTAAAGAAAGTGTTAAAGGTGTTACCAACAATTTTAGTAGGCTGTTGGAGGGTAGTTTAGGGGATAGGGGTAGTTGATTGGCCAGGGTGGAGAAGTTTGTTTATGCCTGACCAGAATTTTTGTGGTTGATTTTGGTGCTTTTGTTGCAGATTACAGTGGTAATTCTTTTTGTCTAGCATAATAGACTTATTTGCATAATTTCTCAGCTGTTTATATAAAAGGTGGTCGTTTGGGAACTTAGTGGTTCTCCAGGAGGTCCACGCTTTGTTTCTGCTAATATTTTTTTGTCTTGTATCATTGGACAGCCATGGTGATACTTTGTTATTGGTTCTGATAGTGCGAGGGGGAACATGGTTATCCAGGATAGCAAGAAATGTAGAGTTAAAGTATGAGACCACTTCATCTAGTGGAAGTAGCCATAAGTTGGACCAGTCACATGTGTTAAGTTCATTCAGAAATTTAGTCTGAATAAAGTTCTTACACCTTCTAATGGTTTTAAAGGAAGATTGTGGAGGGATGTCATTTCTTTTCCTGATTATATAGGTCAGGAAGTGATCGCTAAAGTCCTCAGGTAGGGTGCCTGATCGGAGGTTTCTGGTGGGAATATAAGTGTGCAGGGTAGATTAGGGCTGGACAGTTATCTGGTTTATATACTAGTTTTTGTACAATTGAGAGTTGTAGATAGTCAAGATGGTGGGGGAATTCTAGCCAGTTGAGCTCCTTTTGAGCATAACAGTAGTGAGTGCAATATGGTGAGCTGGTGGCAAACTTAGCAATTTTATAATAACAGGACTGTAGTTTGGTTTTGAGAGAAGCATGTAGAATAGTAAAAATGGGAGCACCATAGAGTAGAGTGGGGATCAGGTAGGTATTAGCTAGTGCTTTTTTGGTATCTGAGTCCATAAAGTTTTGATGTCTAAAATGCTCCTAGGTTGAAATTAGTTTTTTAATGGCATTAAGTATGTGTTGGTCAAATGTGAGTTTATTGTCTGTGGTGATACCCAATAGTTTTGTACTTGTTACAATTTCAATTTCAGTTTTGTTATGGGAGAAGATTTTTAAATCAGATGTGCTAGTTTTAGGAGAAAAGTTTATTTTTTTAGGGTTTAGCAATAATTGTGTGCAGTTAACCATGACTCTATTGAAGTGAATGCAGTCTGTTTTTTGCAGTAGGTCGGGCATGTTGCTGGAGGAGGATATGATTGTGGAATCATCAGCGTATTGGATTAGTGCGCTGTGATGGCAGGCAGTGTGTAGATATTTATGAATATATTGAAGAGGCGTGGTCCTAGACTAGACCCTTCTGGGACTCCGGTTTTGTTGATTTGGTATTGAGATAGGCAACCCTGCCACTTTACGCATTGTTGAATATTGGATAGATAACTTTTAAACCATTGCATGGCAGTTGATGTACAGCCTAGTGCTGATAGTTGCTATAATAATTTGCTGTGTGAGACTGTGTCAAAGGCCTTTGACAAATCCAGTGGTACTACGAATGTGTGTAGGCTGGAGTCTCTGGCTTTGTTTACTATGTCAGTGAAAGAGATGAGAGCTGTTGTTGTTCTGTGACTAGGCCTGAATCCATATTGGGTGGTTGTGAGGAGATTATTATTGGTAAGGTGGTTTCGCAGTTGTATATGTATGCACATTACAAGCAGTTTGGATAGGGGAAAAAGGATAGAGGTGGGTCTGTAGTTTGTAAGCTCATTAGATTTACCTCCTTTATGTAGAGGTGTTATGATTGATTTTTTTCACAGGGTAGGGGCGTGTGATTCTGAAATAGATCGATTAATAAGAATGCTAACTGGGTAAGCGATAGAGTCAGCAGCAAGTTTTAAGTATTCTGATGGAAGATTGTCAGAGGAGGATAAGCAAGACTTATGATGTATTAAACATATTAGCTATTTCATTTGGTGTCTTGTCTGGGTTTGGGGAGGAGTTTTGTGTGGACCTGGGGCTGAGAAGTGATGTGATGGTTTTCCAGTAAGTTTTTTGTGTTGTTTTTATGGTTAGTTAATTGCTGTGAGAATTTTTTTTATCTACATTCACTGATTTTTTAGCTTTATTGTGTAACTACACAATAAAGCTAAAAAATCAGTGAATGTAGATAAAAAAAATTCTCACAGCAATTAACTAACCATAAAAACAACACAAAAAACTTGCCTGTAGTTTTGCACATTGGCATCATTTTTATTTTTCAGCCAGTTTTTCCAAGCTTTGTCTCTAATTTGTAATATTTGTTTCATTGGTTTGGTTAGTGCGTGATTAGCCTTAGTTCTTTTTGTTCTAAGAGGCACTAAGTTGTTGAGAGCATCTAGGAATGTTTTATTGAAATAGCTAACAGTGTCATCCAGAGGTAGACTTTTTAATGGGGACCAGTTAAGTGATTTTAATATGTTATTAAACTGGTTTTGACTGAAGTTTGTCAGGTTTCTGGATGTTTTGTAGATGTGGGTTTTGGGCTTTTGGGAGGTGGTTCTGTAAGTATAGGCAGGTAGATGATCACAAAGTATTTGGAAGTGTATTAGAGTTTGAGTATTTGAGAGGGTCAGAGACAAGGATTGAGCTTAGGGCTGAGCTTAGGTTGTTGTTATTTTGTATTCTAGTAGGGGAGGTGATCAGTTGTGGAAAGCCATGGAGTTGGATACTATTTGCTGGTGAGTCAGAAGATAGGTTTAGCCAATTGATATTCACATCTCTCATGATTACTATTTTATTAGAGATGTTTTGGGACAGTAAAAAACATCGAGAGTCAGCAGACTGTAGCATAAACCATTTATTAGCTCAAAAGCATAATAAAAAAGAGACAAAACAGACTGGTTTCGGCTGTAAAAATTACAAAGCCTTCTTCAGTACAGTAAAGACATACAAACACTTGTTCTTCTTTTTATAGGCAACCAAAGCCAAAAATTCCAAAGACAACCACAAGGCATTCTATAGCTATGTCAAGAATCTAAATGGCAATGTTCAGATCTGCTGTCAGCTACAACAGAATGGCATTAAATATACTGATCCCAAGGATATTGCCAATATCCTGGCAGATCGATTCATTGCAAATTTCACTTTGAAGTTTATATGTGAAGTAACTTCACATATAAACCAGATGGCCCCCTAAAGGACCCATCTCAATACCAAAAGATTGCCAAATTCCGGTAATAATGGCCACACAGGTAAAAAATTCACTCTCCAAAGCTAAGAATGCAGCATCCATGGGACAAGATGACATCCCAGGCTGTGTACTACATGAACTACAACATGAACTGTCATCTCACCTGTGTGTCATGTTTAATCATAGCCTCACCTCAGGCTTCGTGCCCACAGAGTGGCGGACAGCTACAGTTATCCCACTCCAAAAGGGGGCGATCCACCTTGGATCCGAGGAACTACTGCCCCATCAGTCTGACGAACCTGATCTGCAAGACCATGAAAAGTATTACCATGGAACTTATAAACAAAGACATTGGCAACCTTCAAACACTGGACCCCACGCAGTTTGGGTTCGGGAAGGGCTGATCTTGTCTCCTGAACCTGATTGACTTCTTTGAATCAGTCTCCAGAGCCATGGACAAGGGTAAGGTGGCCACACAGCCTACCTGGACCTCACCAAGGCCTTCAACACCATCCCCCACTCTGGAGTCATAGATAAATGTACTAAGCTGGACATTAATCCCTACGTCACTTGATTGGGTTGCCAACTGGTTTACTGACAGAACCCAGACTGTAAAAGTAGCCAACTCCAAATCCAGCTCCAGACAAGTGAAAAGTGGAGTACCTCAGGGTTCAGTCCTGGTACCACTCTTGTTTGGCATCTACTTCTCTGAAGTACAGGCCAACACTAAGGGACTCTGGCTAACAAAGTTCACAGATGACTGCAAGCTAGGAGCCATTATTGACTCCCCAAATGATGTAGATATTCTGCAAAAGGGCCTTACTGAAACAGATGCTTGGTGCCAGAGCCATGGGCTCAAGCTCAATGCCAAGAAATGTATAGTTATCCCCTTTGGGAAAAAACATGCACCCATGAATTACCACATAGGTGACAGTACACTAAACACTGAAAGTGTGATAAGAGACTTAGGGACACAGGTGGACAGTGGTCTCACCTTCGATAACCACATCGCCACAACAGTCAGGAAATCCTTCTATGAGGCACACCTCATCACTAAGGGCTTTTCATCCAGAAAAAAGAGGTCATTGTCCAGATGTACTCATCCCTTATTAGACCCATTATAGAATACAATGCCCCATTTGGTATGTACCTCTCAAGACATCTGCAACAACTGGAAAGGCCGCAGAAATACCTCACTAAAAGAATCACAGGCCTAAAGCAGATGCCATGCTGACCATCTAAAAAAACTCCATCTATACTCTATCATATATCGTCTACTCAGAGGCACTCTCTGTTTAACATACAATGCCATGTCAAACCCAGAGCTGTTGGACATGCTACACTTAAAGAAATCCCAATCCCTCAGAGACACATGCTCCAGGGATATAAACCTTGTCATCACAATAAATAAAACATGCTGGAGAGATAAGTTCCTGACCCAGAGACTCCCCAGACTCTGGAATAGACTGCCCCATACATGTCAAGCAGAGTGCCTCTTTGGCCCTCTTCAAAAGGAACCTTGATAATTGGATGGGAGATAGGAAAATCACCCTAGGGATCATGTCAGTTGCCCTGCTAGACAGGGGTCCAAGGAAGTAAATACTGTGGGAAGAAATATCCAGGGAATTGTTATGGCTAGGCTTGTAAAGGCCCTAGGGCCGATAGCCTAGTACCAACTTATAAACCTATGAACCTATTAGATGAGGCTCCAAATTAGTAAATTAATTAACCAAACCAATTAAAGGTATTCATTAAGCCCTGTTGAAAACAAAGCCCCCAGTTTGATAATCCATTTCTTCTCTTTATTGTTTAAAATCTGATGCCAACCTAATTAATTGTTCTCTGTCGAATAATTCTGTCTATCACAGTAAAAGTAAAGGATGCATTCTTATGTGCCTCAGTGTGTTTATATAAAGCATTCATGAGCTTCTTGTGTCTGATGTCAGTTAGATGTTCAGAAATTCTGAATTTTAAAGGCCTGGACATTTGTCCCACGTAAAATGCAGAGCAGGTGCAGGTAACCAAATAAATCACCCAGTCCGTCTGACAGTTTGCAAAAAAGAAAATATGAAATACTTGCCCAGTATTTTTGCTACTGAACTGGCATGTCTTCATCACCCTTCTGCAGTGAGTGCAATGGCCACAGGGAAAACATCCCTTAAATTGGTCCCCCACAAGAGTGGTTTGTATAGAGTCACCTTTACATCTCCAACCATGTTTGTAATGACTTAGAAATTAACCCACATTTTTGCCTCTCCTCAAAGTGAAATGATATCTGTCATCCAAAATCTCGCATAATGTGGTATTTGCTAAGAGTATGTTCCATTGTCTGTGGACACTAAGTAGGACATCAGTGTTCCTTCCATACGTAGTGACCAGTCGGATGGTTGGGTCTTTGTCCATAGTCTTATCCCTGTATGTTAAGAGGTCCTGCCTGCCACGATTCACCACTCAATGTCTGGCCTGTAAAATGTTCCCCATTTTTTAGCCCCTATTCCTGAATCTAGTGGTAAGGTCTTCTTGATATACCTGATAAGTAGCATAATTTGAGCATATTCGTTTCATACACAAAAATTCTGATTTTGAGATGTTTCTGCATATATGTGGAGGGTGAAAGTTGGTAGCATGGAGAAGGGAGTTATACTGGGGGTATTCACGATACACTTCTGATGTTAAAGTTTGATCATTGTTCCTAATAACTAAAACATCCAAAAAAGTGATCCTATTAGTATCGTAGGTGATGGTAAATTGTATACCCCATTTGTTGTCATTTAAATATCCAACAAACTCCATAAGATAATCCGGGTCCAATCTCCATACTAACCAGCAGTCATCCAAATATCTTCTCCAAATATCAATCTCATCTAGCTAGATATTGTGTGCATTGTCATGGATGTGTTGTTCCTCAATGTGGGCCATGAATAAGTCAGCGTATATGGGAGCAAATGAAGCTCCCATAGCAGTGCCTTGTATTTGTAAGTAGCATTTGTTCTGGTAGTAGATGGAAGGAACACTGATGTCCTACTTAAAAACCCACTTAGGGTGATTTATTTGGTTACCTGCACCTGCTCTGCATTTTATGTGGGACAAATGTCCAGGCCTTTAAAATTCAGAATTTCTGAACATCTGACATCAGACACAAGAAGCTCACAAATGCTTTATATAAACACACTGAGACACATCAGAATGTATCCTTTACTTTTACTGTGATACACAGAATTATTGGACAGAGAACAAATAAATCAGGTTGGCATCAGATTTTAAACAATAATGAGACTAAATGGATTATCAAACTGGAGGCTTTGTTTTCACCAGGTCTTAATGAATACCTTTAATTGGTTTGGTTAATTTACTGATTTGGAGCCTCATCTAATGGTTGCCTGTAAAAAGGAGAACAAGTGTGTATATGTCTTTACTACACTGAAGAAGGCTTTGTAATTTTTACAGCTGAAACTGGTCTGTTTTGTCTCTTTTTTATTATGCTTTTGAGCTAATAAATGGTTTATGCTACAGTCTGCTGGCTCTCTTTGTTTTCTACTGTGATAAGGTCTTTTTGGAGCCGTGCAGTTGCTATACTTGCAGGGGCTTCTTTATCTACGGATGTTTTTGGACACCTATGAGAGAATTTCTTCCAGAACGGTGATGTTTTGGTCTGGGGGAGAATATATTGTTATAATACAGAGTTGTTTATTATTGTTTGTTTTCAATAATGTTATGAATATTTAAGCATTACCAAATGTAGGGATAGATTTGGAGAGTGGTAAAACTGTATAAGTGTTGGGATAGATTAAGGATACACCTCCTGTTTTTTTGTTGATTCTGTTGTGTCTTAGTATGCTCAAGCCTAGTGGGAGGAATTCTATTTCTTTGATGTGTGGTTTTAACCAAGTTTCAGTGAGAGCTACTAAATCTAGGGCGTATTGTGATAGCCATGTGTGGAACTCTGTTATTTTGTTACAGATGCTTCGTATGTTTAGGGTGATTAGCATGATATGTTTTGTGCAGGGTGTTTAGGGTAGGGTGTGATTTTGAGGAGGTCCAGGTTTGGGGTGAATGTCACAACATTTTTTTAGGTCACTACAGTGAGGGGAGTATTTGTAATGGCTAGCTAGTGTTTTGCTCACAAAGATGGCCAGATATATCTTTGGTGTAGGTTCTAAGGAGAAGTTAAGAATTCAACACTTTAAAAAGTAGAGTATGTTAGTGTCGATGAGGCTGGGTGATATATTAGAGAAGCTGTTTGAATGTTTGCTATAGTGGGTTGTGGAGGTGGGTGGTTTTGACATGAATGATAGGAATGAACAAAGAGGAAGAGGGAGGCCATGGTAAATATGGCCATATCCCCAAGATAAGCTATACCAATGTATGTACACTTCCAAGACAAACACCTAACTCTTACTTTTCTCAATGAACCTATCCCATCTTTTCCTCTGGCTTTAATCCTGGCAGCTAACTTTAAATTTAATAACTACTCTACTATCACTGTAGCAGTCATTTATATTCCTCCAGGGGACAACACTCCCCTGTTGGAAAACATTCTATCATACCTCTCTGAACACTTTCCAAATGAAACCATCCTCCTCAGGGATGTTAATATTAACTGGCTAACTTTCCATTCTCCTAATTCTACCTCATTCATTAACTTACATGGCTTTACTCAACTAATCTCGGAACCTACCCACACCAACAACTCGAACATCCCCAGCACTCTTATTGATTGGCTACTAGTCTCTGATTCCTCCAAATATCATAACCCAGAAGCTCTTCCCTACTCCCTAAGTGATCACGCCCCAAAAAAAGTTCTTAGATTTACTCCAGACTTCACTAGGACACATAGATATATAACTTGTCGCAAATTATCTAACGTCTGCCCTAACACTTTTAAAACCCTGCTCTAAAGCATTAACTGGAATTATCTTACTGAACTCTCCCTTGATGAAGCAGTCCACTCATTCAGCTCTACCTTCCTAAACATTCTTAACTCACTTGCACCTCTTTGCACAACCCATATAAAATCTAACATATCCTCATGGCTAACCGATGCTACTCGCACCGTAATGAAAACTAGAGACAGAATGTGGAAAACATGGCTAAAATCTAAGCTCCCATATGATCTACAAAAATACAAGGAACTCAGAAATCTGATAAAAAAACACATTATTAAAGCCAAAAAGGATTTCTATTTTAACCCTCCTACAGCACTAAGAGCTAATCCCAAAAAATTTGGAACTCTATCTACCAAATATTACATCCTGGCAACCCCTCTTCTCCCAATCCCTGCCCAGACAAGACACCAGAAGAAACTGCCTTCATCTTTAACACCTATTTTATTGAATCCATATCCATGATGACTAACTCTAAACCCTCTACAACTAACACTACTAACATCTCCAAGCCTTCTCCTATTGTAAACTCTAATACTTTTTACCTCAGACCTGCACCTACTACCTATATTAAATCTCTGCTCTCCAGACTAAAACCCTGTTCTACATCAGCTGACAATAATCCTCCCTATTTGCCTTCAGTTAGCAGCTGACTCTCTTGCTCTCCCTATATTTATCTTGATTAACTGCTCTATTTCTGAGTCAAAAGTCCCTTCTATCTGGAAAGAATTTTATACACTACCTATTCACAAAGAAGGTAACTCCACTGAAATCTCTAACTTTAGACCTACTGTTATCCTCCCACCGCTCTCAAAACTATTAAAAAAAAAATGTATGCATAAGCAAGTTATGCAACACATACTACAGGAAAATATGCTCACTCCCACACAACATGGCTTTTGTCCTAAACACAGTACTACTACTGCCCACATATCCTTCACTAGCACTATCTCTCTGGCCAGAGATAACAACAAACTTGTCTCTTGCTTATTCATTGACCTTTCAAATGCCTTCAACACTGTCTCGCACTCACTACTTCTGACCAAACCGATTAACCTTAACTTCTCCACCACTACTGTTACCTGGTTTTCCAGCTATCACACTGATAGACTACAATCAGTGAGATGGCACTCTGCTCTCTCCCTGTTAAAATGGGTGTTCCCCAAGGATCTATTCTTGGCCCATTACTCTTCAGTATCTTTACTAATCTACTCTACACTTCTTGTCCTCAGTCATCCCTTGCACAATATGCAGATCACTCTACAGTCATCACCATCTCTGACTCTCTCTCTGGACTCATCTCTGCTAAACAGGCTTCCTTTCATTCAGTTGAAACCTGGCTCTCCAATAACGAGCTTATTCTGAACCCCAAAAAAACTCTTGCTCTTTCTTCCCAAAAATGTTAACCATCTTAAATCTGCTTTGTCTATACTGTCTCTCAATAACACTCCAGTTGTAGTAAAACCAGCCACAGAACTCTTAGGTGTCACTATAGATTATCAACAAGTTCGATTTACATGTCAATAATTGTATCAGGAAGACCCATCAAAACTTAGGCCTCCAATACAGAAAAAAACATTTATTTCTACTAATACAAAAGTAACTCTCTCTCATGAATACTTCCTACCCAGTCTAATGTATGGCTTCCCAAATTCTAACAGTCCTCAACTCCTCATGCCTAGCTAAACTAGAATCAAGCTACAACAAGGTAGCTAGATTCTCAGCACAACAAACCTACAAAACCCATCAATGTCTCTCACTTAAATACTTAAACTGGGTTGAACTACCTCACCAGCTTCTCCTCTCTCAGTTTCAGATTATACACTCTATCCTATACCAACCTTCTTACTGTCCAAACATATCTCCTCTCATCTGTCATTACACTCCCACTAGATCTCTCCATAGCTCTGACCAAGACCTACTACTGATTCATAAACCCAAGACCAAAACTGGATGCAATCTCTATATCTATTATCCTACCATTACATTGAACAAGCTCCCCTTACAAATTAGGTCACTAAAACAACCTAAACACTTCAAAGCAGCTACCAAAGAACACTTAAAAAGTCACCGGTCTTGCCAGTGTACTCAACCTCCATAAACTTACCCTTATCTGCTCACTACTTATACATCTTCCACTCTTCCTACCTGTTAACACTCTACCCACCCGACACTCTAAACCATAAATCATCAACATCTTAGTCCAATATTCATACTATCTATCCCTCATTTCTCTCCTCTATGTAAACACGTTAGCAACAAATGACAAAATGAATTTATTGCTTTTCTGTACTGTATATATTTTTTCTGACATTGTTTTATTGCTTCCATTTAAAACCTTGTTTTGTAAATAACTCTAGAAACCTTTCTGTAAATGGCTTTTATGTACTGGAGTGTTTCTCCCTGGGCCTCCACTGAAAAAGAGCTAACAGCTCAGTCTGACAAACCCGGTCAACAAATGTAAAATAAACGAAAAAACAGTTGAAGCACAAAATCCACAGATCAACGAACGAGAACACGATAAGAGAATACTTCAAATAACTGGCGTTTAATTGATACAAGTATAATGTTAGCGCTTTCGGCTGAATCAAATATTCAGCCTTCTTCAGACAAACAGCGGACTCAAGGATATCCTTGCTTAAAATACATTATTACAGCCAATAAAAATAAAGTGCATTTAGCCATTGTGCATTTCCATGGTTACATTAAAGCAGAATAGTGTCTTACATAAATTCGCCCTCAAGCACAAACGAAATCTGTTGACTGACAATGCATGAAATACTTAAAACCTTCCTTATTGTAAATAAATGTCATACATACTTTAAACTAATTACAAGTATGGATACCATACCTGGAAAACATTAAACATAAAAATATTAATATTATTAAAAACTGTCATGTTGCGGATACCATTCTGATACTATAGTCTGGTGTTTAATATCTAATCTAAATAATGCTTGCCCCATAAATCCTTCTTACAACTTATTTAATAAACTAGTAAGAAGTGTAAATTTTACATAAAAAATGATAGTAAACTGAATAAAGATTATGTAATAGACCAAACCCTCCGAGTTGCAGTTGACGTGCATACTGTGTATTCTTTCGCCACGCTACTGCAGATGAACTTCTCCAACCTGGTGAATGTGGACAGTGTTGTACCAGAATAGGTTTTATGAAACCTATTCAGCCCCTACTCAGTTGTTAATTTAGTTACTGCACTGTATGAAACAATATTTGATGGTTGTTATCTATTAAAAGATAACCATTTCAACACACACTTAATGGATAAACTATCATTGATCCCTGGTAACAAATGTGCTCTTGTTCTAATTTGCCACATTAGCTCGTCTATCTCCAGCCTTATTTGCCAAGGGCCTCCTCTTATGTCTGGCATTCTTTGTTGGACTACGCCAAAGCTGAAAGAATGTGTTACGTTATCTTTAATGTGCCTAAATAATGCATTGTTTTCATCTTTTCTGTTGACTGCATATAAGTGCTCATATATCCTGGTCTTAATTTTACGCTCAGTCTTGCCAATGTAAAAAGCTTTACACTGGTTACACAGAGCGACGTATACCACAGATTTGGATTCACAATTGTAATGATTGTCAATTTTATATGTCTTGTCCTTGATAGTAAATTCTGAACCTATTTTTAGAAATTTGCATTGTGCACAAGCACCACACCTATACATCCCTTTTGGACGTTGAGAGGTAGATTTTGGGTCCCGGCTCTAAGATGGCTTTTAAATTCAAACCCTCCTATCGTCAATTTAGGTTTATCACCTAATGTACCATCATGATTAATTACATCCAGTTCTTGTTGAGGATCTCCTTAATTTTATAGAAGTCCAATGAAAGAATGTAGAAAAGATACCCTGTAATTGGTATCCTCTGTTCATCCACCTGGACAACCTTGTGTGAATAGATACATTCCCACCATTAGAAACTGCATCAAAAGCAGTTTCATTGGTTGGTTCACTACAAAGGAGCGGGAAAAAGTGACCCGTTCTCCGTTTGTTTGCTACTTCAAAGTGATGTTTTCTATCAGGGTGCATGGGTAACCCCTTGCTAAAAACATGTTTTAACTTGTTGCACTCAAGCTGGAAGTCACTTTCTTCAGTGACCTTTCACCACCGATCTTTTCTGGTGGTATGGATGGCTGCTAGAGAAATGCAACAGACTGTTAGAATATGTAGGTATTCGATATATGTTGCTTTTTAATCTATGTTTATCAGCATCTTTAGTAAGTATGTCCAAATAATTAATCTCATTCTCTTCTATACTGAAAGTGAATTCCAAAAATTTGTCATGTTAGATATACATTCAATGAAATTGGGGACTAATCCCTTGTCCCCCTTCCATATACAAAAGATGTCATCCTGGTATCTAGTATACCAGGAGACATACTGGAACATGACTTCTTTAAATAGTTCTCTTTCCCAATGTGCCAATACCACATTGGGAATGAGCCCCACAAGGGAACCCATGGCCACACCAAGTTTGGAGGTGAAACTATCCTCAAAAAAAGAAATTGTTGACCAAAACCAACTCTAATAGTGTTTCAGTTAGATGTATAATGTTGTCTTCGACTTTTAGCAACCATGAATTCCCTCACCCAACTAAGACCTATATCCTGCGGTATAACTGTACAGGTCCTTGATGTCTATTGTGAGGAAAACCATATCCGTGGTATACTCAATTTCACTTATATTTCTCAGAAAAGACCAGGAATCTTTACAAATATGTGCTTCCTGTGCTAGTAAAGGTTTTATAATGCTGTCCACTAGTTAAGCGTTCCATCGACTATTGGCCTAAATGGTGGTTCATTTATTTGCTTATGTAGTTTAGGAGTACCAAAAAAGGCGGGAACTCTCGGGGCTGGCATTTGTAAATATTTGTATTTTTCTAAATCTATAAATCCTTCCATTAGAAGGTCATATAGTGTATTGTTGATTCTATTATATGCAACATGTATTTCATTCTGAGATACTTCCCTGTCGATGAAGTATCCAAATGCCTCATCATGTACTCAACGTATTTAAAATGATCCATCAATACCACCCCTCCACCTTTATCCGGTTTCATAACCCAGTTCTACAATCGAGCTGGAGAAAATCCTCTAATGTAGTCATGTTGTGGCCATCCTTTTGGTTAGTATACATGACCTGCTTTTTTATTGCCCAAAGGTCTGTTTCACACATTTTTTCAAACACTGCTAAAATCGGGTGGAGAGGTGGATTGTATGTACTAGAAACCCTTAGGGTGTCCAGTATTTCCATGTTACCAAGTAATGAATTTAAATTAAGTTTTCTAACAAAGACCTTCAAATCAACTAGAGTTTTCCCTATGTCCATGTGTTGCCCTGGGACAAAAGACAAGTCCTTTGCAAAAAAGTCAACAATGTCTTGGTGGATGTCAATAAGCGTGTAATTATACACCATAAAATCATTGTTTGAACTTTTTAAAATTCTTGGCTCTAAGCCAAATGAGGGAGTCTGGATCATCAAGTTCAAACAATGATTTTATGGTGTATAATTACACGCTTATTGACATCCACCAAGACATTGTTGACTTTTTTGCAAAGGACTTGTCTTTTGTCCCAGGGCAACACATGGACATAGGAAAACTCTAGTTGATTTGAAGGTCTTTGTTAGAAAACTTAATTTAAATTCATTACTTGGTAACAACATGGAAATACTGGACACCCTAAGGGTTTCTAGTACATACAATCCACCTCTCCACCCGATTTTAGCAGTGTTTGAAAAAATGTGTGAAACAGACCTTTGGGCAGCAGGTCATGTACACTAACCAAAAGGATGGCCACAACATGACTACATTAGAGTGGGATTTTCTCCAGCTGATTGTAGAATCGGTTATGAAACCGATAAAGGTGGAGGTGGTATTGATGGATCATCGTTGAGTACATGATGAGGCATTAAGTATCTCAGAATGAAATACATGTTGCATATAATAGAATCAACAATACACTATATGACCTTCTAATGGAAGGATTTATAGATTTAGAAAAATACAAATATTTACAAATGCCAGCCGAGAGTTCTTTTGGTACTCCTAAACTACATAAGCAAATAAATGAACCACCTTTCAGGCCAATAGTCGATGGAAGGGGATCGGCTACATATGCTTGTGCTAAACTAGTGGACAGCATTATAAAACCTTTACTAGCACAGGAAGCACACATTTGTAAGGATTCCTGGTCTTTTCTTAGAAATATAAATGAAATTGAGTACACCACAGATATGATTTTCCTCACAATAGACATCAAGGACCTGTATACAGTCATACCACAGGATATAGGTCTTAGTTGGGTGAGGGAATTCATGGTTGCTAAAAAAGTCGAAGACAATATCATACATCTGACAGAAACACTCTTAGAGTTGGTTTTGGTCAATAATTTTTTTGTCTTTGAAGATGGTTTCTACCTCCAAACTGTGGCCCAGGGTTCCATTCGCCAATGTGGTATTGGCACATTGGGAAAGAGAACTTCTATTTAAAGAAGTCATGTTCCAACAGTATGTCTCTGGTATACCAGATACCAGGATGACATTTTTTGTATATGGAAGGGGGACAAGGGATCAGTCCCCAAGTTCATTGAATGTATATCTAACATGACAAATTTCTTGGAATTCACTTTCAGCATAGAAGAGAATGAGATTAACTACTTGGACATACTTCTTACTAAAGATGCTGACAAACATAGATTAAAAAGCAACATATATCGAAAACCTTTCTAACAGTCTGTTGCATTTATCCATACCACCAGAAAAGATCGGTGGTAAGGTCAGCTAGTTAGGGCATCACGCATGGTTACTGAAGAAAGTGACTTCCAGCTTGAGTGCAACAAGTTAAAAACATGTTTTAGCAAGGTTACCCATGCACCCTGATAGAAAACATCATTTGGAAGTAGCAAACAAACGGAGAACGGGTCACTTTTTCCTTTGTAGTGAACCAACCAATGAAACTGCTTTTGATGAAGTTTCTAATGGTGGAAATGTATCTATTCACACAAGGTTGTCCAGGGTGGATGAACAGAGGATACCAATTACAGGGTATCTTTCTACATTCTTTCTCATTGGACTTCTATAAAATTAAGGAGATCCTCAACAAGAACTGGGATGTAATTAATCATGATGGTACTCTCTCCTCTCTATTAGGTGATAAACCTAAATTGACGTATAGGAGGGGTTTGAATTTAAAAGCCATCTTAGAGCGGGCACCTAAAAAATCAACGTCCAAAAGGGATGTATAGGTGTGGTGTTTGTGCACAATGCAAATTTCTAAAAATAGGTTCAGAATTTACTATCAAGGACAAGACATATAAAATTGACAATCATTACAATTGTGAATCCAAATCAGTCTGTGTAACCAGTGTAAAGCTTTTTACATTGGCAAGACTGAGCGTAAAATTAAGACCAGGATATATGAGCACTTATATGCAGTCAACAGAAAAGATGAAAACAATGCATTATTTAGGCACATTAAAGATAACGTAACACATTCTTTCAGCTTTGTCGTAGTCCAACAAAGAATGCCAGACATAAGAGGAGGCCCTTGGCAAATAAGGCTGGAGATAGACGAGCTAATGTGGCAAATTAGAACAAGAGCACATTTGTTACCAGGGATCAATGATAGTTTATCCATTAAGTGTGTGTTGAAATGGTTATCTTTTAATAGATAACAACCATCAAATATTGTTTCATACAGTGCAGTAACTAAATTAACAACTGAGTAGGGGCTGAATAGGTTTCATAAAACCTATTCTGGTACAACACTGTCCACATTCACCAGGTTGGAGAAGTTCATCTGCAGGCATGTAAAGAATACACAGTATGCACATCAACTGCAACTCGGAGGGTTTGGTCTATTACATAATCTTTATTCAGTTTACTATCATTTTTTATGTAAAATTTACACTTCTTACTAGTTTATTAAATAAGTTGTAAGAAGGATTTAAAGCATTATTTAGATTAGATATTAAACACCAGACTATAGTATCAGAATGGTATCCGCAATGACAGTTTTAATAATATTAATATTTTATGTTTAATGTTTTCCAGGTATGGTATCCATACTTGTAATTAGTTTAAAGTATGTATGACATTTATTTACAATAAGGAAGGTTTTAAGTATTTCATGCATTCTCAGTCAACAGATTTCGTTTGTGCTTGAGGGCGAATTTATGTAAGACACTATTCTGCTTTAATGTAACCATGGAAATGCACAATGGCTAAATGCACTTTATTTTTATTGGTTGTAATAATGTATTTTAAGCAAGGATATCCTTGAGTCCGCTGTTTGTCTGAAGAAGGCTGAATATTTGATTCAGCCGAAAGCGCTAACATTATACTTGTATCAATTAAACGCCAGTTATTTGAAGTATTCTCTTATCGTGTTCTCGTTCGTTGATCTGTGGATTTAATGTAAAATAAATAAATAAGACAAGTCAGTAGCATAAGATTATGCACATATATTAATAGCACAGCGTGTACTACTGTTTACACCTCCTGTATAAATATGTCATGATATAAACAAAATTGATAGTATATATGTGATGGTCACACAAGGTTACATGACAATGGAGATTAATGGAGATTAACGGTTGTGATATAAACAACACTGATATGCTCACTGGAGAGGACATTTAGCAAGGACAGTATATATACACTAGGGGTATGTGCATACTCTGAAGATCTGCAAAATGACTTGCTTAAATATGACTGTCATTTCACCATGGCTCTCAACCAATCAGGGACACATAGCAACAGACTCTTGGACAAATGTAGAAAGAAACAGGCACAATCATGGACACTTTTTAAATATTAAGACTATTAACCTGCAGCATTGACAGAATATGTGATTGTAAGTTATTATACGTGTTCTGTAGTAACAAATGTGTACAACTGTCACAATTGTCACTATTTTATAAGGGGATATCACTAACACTTCTCCAAAAGTGTCCACTTTTTGAGGGGTTTGTAACTTGTTTGTCTCTAGTACATATAATAAGAAGGATAGGGTTTTCTCTTAGATGCTTTAATACATAGAAACACATCAGGATGGATAGCAGCATCATAAATACGAACAAACTAGTTAACAGACAGACCTTACATACATACATGCTTACATCTCAACAACTTACTACAAAATGGCACTCTAGCTTGCACATGCTCAGTATTTATACACTTGCGCAAGCCCTTGGATAGCTTCTTAAAGGTATATACAAACAAATTGATCTACTGGGTTACAGGACAGTGTTAAACCTTGAGTTGAAATTAGGGGCAATCCTGGCCAGTTGAGAGGTTTGCATGACATGTAAGCCAAATTGCCCCCATTCAAGAATCCAACCCATGCCATCAATGTTGTCACTGAGCTATGTATTTACTGGGTGCAACACAGAAAGATGTATCACACATGCATTTAGTAGAACACCTTGAAGAGAAGTCTGCCTGTCAAATCCTGCATCTCAGAGAATACTTCTGTATGGTCTACTAGACATGGGAGCTCACTGGGCCAAATGTTTTACACTTCACTAAAGCATTCCAGTCTGATGTAGGTATTGGCCATATAGATAACAACACATACAAACACCACACTATTATGAGTGGACTCCCTACACACATTGGGTATTGCCTGCATCTGTCACATGTCAGAGCAATGTATATTGTCTGAGCATCTGCAATTGATGTGAGAATTAAGAAGTGATCCATGATATTGAATGGTACAGCAGTATGTGAGACTGATGGCAGTACATCAACTATGCCCATACGCACATAAATTATGGCAGTGCAAAGTCAAGTGTCGATGAAAATGTCACTGTAATATTGTACACATATGAAAGGACACATAGAGCACACTGTATAAGTACATGTCACACCTCAACATGTGCCACATAATCACTCTCTTCCTGACGTTGCTAGTGGAAAATGTTATGCTGCCATGAAATTCTAACATAAAACTGTATGTGTTCATGCAAGCTATCAAGTGTTAATACTGATGTGATGTAGTGCTATGCCTGTGACACAATACAATCACACTATCAGTGTACCTATGCTACAAGTGGACTTCAAGCTATACATCACCTCCAAATAAAACCTTGTGTATGAATCACATGTGATACAATGGAACTGTTAACACAGTCATACAACTCTGCCTATTTTATGTCATTACATCAGTTGAATATCATATGCCTATATATTTATCAGTGGAAATGTGTGGGGGAGGCCCTGACACTATATATGGACACATGACAACTGAGGTGGATGTGGCTCATGCAGAACAGTTAGTGACACAAATGCTGACAGTCTCACAATGCTGCTGTGGAACACCTGCAATATCCTTTGTGAATAATACAAACACAACAGTGCATATAATGTATTCATCAAGGTCGCAAGTGAATCTTAAAATATCATCTATTTGTGTATAAAGTAGTATTGCAACATGTTGATGAATCCAGGAAGATGTGCCCATGTAATCATTATGGCGCAATATAGCTGAATGTCAGATAACACTTCCAGATGAATGACAACTGTGGAGAATATGGATATTCTCCACTATCAGAACACATACTTTAGTAAGTCAACAATATACATAGCATCGTCCCATGTGCCCAGTCCTCAGGTGGCATATTAGTACAGTTGTTACTGAAGGAACATGTAACCAAATGTTAGTAGTGGGCATCAATATAGTAGCTCTAATCTTAGATTGGGATACACTGATTTAGGACCACAGTTCATCCACATCTTAACATAGCACATGTGGGTGTCAACAATATCAACATCTAAAATGTTCATAGGTTCATAGGAGATTACTAGGCTGATGACAAACAGCCCTTACAAGGCTAGCTGTTATTATACCATTTAACCCAGATCACTATCTTTAGGTGAGGGAAGATGGTATGATATGTGTGCATGTGTTTGATTTTATTAGAGACTGCCTATTTCCATATTAGATATGGGTACACACTCTATGAGTGAATTAGCAATGACAGATCCAGTGGTCTGGGGATGGCTTGCAAAGGGTCATGAAGGGGCTCTGCTTCATGATGTGTATATGCATCTTTGAGATGATGACATTGTCAGTGTGTTCCACAGAAAGGATATTATGTGGACAGAGAGAAAAAAGGGAATGTTGGATTCAGGAGGCTATGTAAAAGTTTCTCCAGAGTGGAAGTCAAATGAAAAGAGATTCAAAACATCATACAATGACTGCAATATACCACCAAGCCACACACATACACAAACACACACACACAAGTGCGCACGCACACACACACACACACACACACACACACACACACACACACACACACACACACACACACACACACACACACACACCAGTTAACTGAGGTCAGATTCTAACACCATACCTGTTTAAGTATATAAGCTGGATGTCATGCAACATGAGACTAGTGCCACTTCAGAAGTGTTATTTAAAGAGTGTAAGAGTGCAGTTTATGGAAGATAATATCCTCAGTTGATGCTGATAAGAAGCTATTTAGGAAAAGTGTCTGACAGAGCTGTGGACTCACATCCAGGTGTAAAATTGTATACAGACTGATAGCTGAATAAAGACACACACCTACACATACTCAAGTTGAATGCTGTGAGATTAGAATCCCTAATATATAGTTACACAAGCCAGAGAAAACAGTACTTACGCTAGCACCACATAGAAGTCTGACTTATATAGTGTCAGAGTATACTTTATAGAGGATGACACCATCAATGTATGCTGAGAAGAAGATATTGGGAGAGTTGTTTCAAAAAATTGCTGTGGAGTCATGTAGCTGTGTAAAAGTATCTTCGGAATGCTAATTGAGTGAGAGCACCAGGTCCTAGACTCATGCTCTTTTGAATATGCGCAGACTTTCTCAGACATAGACAAATGGACATGTTTACTGCTGTGAAATTAGATCCCCTAGCTAACTAGTTACAATAAGCTAAAGAACACAGTACATAATGCTCATGCTTCTGCTAAAGTTGGAATTTAATAGTATCAGAGGTCACTTTATAGAGGATGACATCATCATAGTGTTTTAGGCAACATAAACTGTTATAAGACTTGAGTGCAAAGGCAGGAATTGTGATGACTGTGTGATAACAATTTGCATGTATATATATATATATATATATATATATATATATATATATATATATATATATATTATATATATATATATATATATATATATATATATATATATAAATACATTCTAATCTGTCATGAATGCATATTGCAGAAGTGAGACAGACATGCACCTGTTTCTCAGAATTTTGTGTAGATGATACACACACACACACACACACACACACACACACACACACACACACACACACACACACACACACACACATACATTCACACTTTGGAAACACCAGTAGTGCAAAAATTGATTTATGTGTCTTTATATGCAGATGAAAGTATGTCCACATTAATACACATTACTGACAATATCAGTGGGATATAGGTTCATAGTTTCATAGGTGTGTACTAGGCTAATGGCCCTGGAGCCTTTACAAGTCTAGCCCATAGGATTACCCTGACATTGTGCCACCCAACCTTAGTTCCTAGAGCCTCTGTCGAGTAGAGCCATTGGAGTGATCCCTGGGGTGAATTTTCTATTTCCCATCCACTCATCAAGATTTCTCTTTCAGAGGGCCAGTGAGGTGCTCTGTTTGACATGTATGGGAATTCTGTTCCATAGCATGGGCAGTCCCTGGGTTATGAACTTGTCCCACCAGCACGTTCTGTTGATTTTAATAATAAGGTTGAGGTCTCTAGAGGGTGTGGTGCAGAGGGATTGGGATTTCTTTAGATGTAGCATTTCTAACAGAGCTGGGTCAGATATGGCTTTGTAAGTCAAGCAGAGATTGCCTCTAAGTAGGCAATGAGAGACAGAGTAGTTGGAGTTTTTTGAGTCTGTCCATATATGACAAGTGTTTAAGGCCTAGGACCCTCTTTGTAAGGTACTTTTGTGGCCTCTCTATTTGTTGCAGGTGTCCAGTGAGGTACATGCCAAATGGGGCATTATACTCGATGATTGGCCTAATGAAGGAAGAGTTGAGGGAGACAATGACCTCTTTCTTCCTGGATGTAAAACCCTTAGTAATGAGATGTGCCACATAGAAGAACTTTCTGACCACAGTGGCAATGTGGTGGTCAAAAGAGAGGTTGCTGTCAACCTGTGTTCCCAGATCTCATATACCACCTTCTGTGTTCAGTGGACTACCATTGATGTGGTAATTCATGGAAACTGAGTTTTTCCCAAAGGGGATGATGACACATTTTTGGCATTGAGCTTAATGCCATGGTTCTGACACCAGTCGTTGGTCTCAGTGAGGCCTTTCTGTAGGATGCCAGTGTCACTTGAGGAGTTAATAATAGCTCCCAACTTGCAATAGTCTGTGAACTTTGTCAGCCAGAGTCCCTTCGTATTGCTCTGGACTTCGGAGAAGTATATACCTAACAGGAGATTTTGGGCTTTAAAGTGAATAGTCTCCATATTTCAATGGGCATCTAATGTACGCCTGCATCTGAAGTTGTTTGGATTAATATTTAACTTTAGTAGTTCCGATTTATGCTTAGTGAAATTTGAAATCAGATGTGGCTTACAACAATCTGGTTGATGTTTTACATATATTATTTAAAGTGTCTCCTTTTTTATTAAGCATGTATGACAACGATTAAGGGGGACTTATAAAGGGTTGGATTTTTTCTTATGCCTTTTGACTGTCTTTTGACTACCTATTGGGTTTTTGCATTTTCTGACTATATTTAGAGTTTATGAATGTTTTTTATGATATAAAGTTGCTGACGATTGGAATATACCAAACATTGGTTTGGTTTTGAATATTGAGAACTAAGTAGTCAGTTGTTTAAAAATATGCAAGGTTCATAATCATTCTTAGTATGCAAAATTAACATTAGTTGTCACTAATTATATTAAAGGGCTGCTATCTTTTGTTGACTTGGTTTAAATATACTTTTTTGTATTGTAAGCTAACTATACCGGGTTAACTATATCCTGTTTTTTTTTGTGGGATATTGCATCAACAGTGGGGAAAATGGAAGGCCTTAAATAAAAAGCTCTTATCTGTATACCTGGTTTGTAGGTCTTTTCAATGAATCTTACTCATATTATCCAAGGCCTTTTGGCAGATATGGGATGATGTACATATTTTTGATTCATGTATTCAGGCTGCCAATATGGGAGAAACAGAGACTTCTGAGCTTAGCTCTTGTAAGGATATTTTTGCTATTTTGCTTAATGATATGAAAGAAATGAGAACAAAGATTTGACATCTTAGGCTATTTCAGGCCTTTTTTAACAAAAATATCACTCTACGGGGACTTAGGGATAAAATACAGCCATTTGTCAAGGGCATTGATCAGACTTTATTGACACAATGGGAGGAGACTCAGAAATCTGCCTCTATGGCTTTTGTTAAGATTCTGATTGATTTTTATGAATGCAGGATTACTATCCTGTCTAAAAATATTTCTGATCTTTGAGAGAAGGTTCAAGTGTTTAAGGACAAGCCTATATATAAAGAACAGGGCTCCCTACTTTCTGGTGGATTAATGCAAATAGAGAAGAATCTTAAATCCAGGATGATCAGGAAATATCAATGTGATGTTAGGCATTATTCTGCTGGTAAGCCCTTTGAGGCCAGGAAAACAGTACAATTTAGTGAGAAAAAGGTTCCAACCATGGCCAATTTTAAGAGAAAGAGAAAACGTTCCATCTTAAAAAAAATCCAAAGTCTCTTCTGACACATCAGCTGATGAGTTTTCATCAACTACTGATAATGAGGGTACCACACCATTTAATTCCCTGTCCAATAAGAAAGGGAGGTCCCAGTTCCCGTTAGGAGAACTAGGAGGGGAGGGAGAAATTATAGAAGGAACAGGAACAAGTTTGGAAATCATGTTTATAATGGTGATACGCAAATAAATAACCATCTTAATGTTCATAACATTTCCTCTGTGGATCTAACACAAGCAGAATGTTATTTACTTTATAAAGGTATAGGATTTGTTCCCAACTTTTCAGTGTCTGAATATTCCTTTGCTCATGATGTTATCAGTTTTTTTAGGTATTTAAATTTAAGAATATATTTTGATCAGGTTGATGATGGTAATCAAGATTCACAGAATTTTCAATTCAGGACTTCTTCATTTGTGCCACCCATGAATAAGCATGTAGGAATATTTCAAAATTTAGCATTGAAAGATTTACATTTTTTAAAACAGGCACATGCACATAAAGGCTAGGATAATTTAACTAAGGAGGAACATCAAGCTTTGAGTAGATTAAGTGATAATCAGAATATTGTTATCAACCAGACAGACAAGGGGGAGCTGTGGTAGTCTGGAACTGGGATATGTACTATAATGAGGCCCTTAACCAATTGTCGGACAATCAATATTATCAGTTGATGGTTCTGGACCCAACATCGATTATTAAAGAAGAGCTTGATAAATTCCTAGCTTTGGCTTTTGACTAGATATTTAAAACCTCTTCTGGTACATGTACAGGCTCATATACAAGATACTACCCAGTTCCTTAATATAATTGCAGATATGCAGATTGATAAAGACTGGCTGCTTTGCACACTTGATGTTAGTGTGCTATACACTTATATTCCACATTGGGCGGGGTTATCAGCTTTGGACTTTTGGCTTACACGTATCTCGTTGTATGAGCCTGGATTTAATACTTTCCTATTATGCCTTACTGAGCATGTGCTGAATAAAATTTTTTTTATTTTAATAATTCCTGTTATTTCCCATTAAAAGGGACTGCTATGGGAGTGTCCTTTGCTCCCATTTATGCGGACGTATTTATGGGATTTATTGAGCATCATTTGATATATGATGCTAGTCATAACATGTATCTTGGGGCTATGGATATCTGGCGCCACTATTTGGATGACTGTTGGCTGGTTTGGCATTCTGATGAGATCTATCTACATGAATTTGTAGAATATTTAAATGAAAATAAGTGGGCCATTAAGTTTACAGTAAACTATCATCCAAAGACAATCACTTTTTGGATGTTGAAGTGAATGTGCAAAATGATGAGACTTTGAATAGTACTGTTTATAGGAAACATCCTCAGATTAATACCCTGCTTCATGTCACTAGTTGCCATCCCCAACATGTAATAAATACCATTCCTAAATCTCAGTTTTTAAGGCTTAAGAGAATTTGTTCAGTTGTGGCTGACTATGACATACAGGCCAAAGATATAGCACAAAGATTTTATAATAGGGGTTATTCTAATAGCAGCATTCAAAAAGCTAATACTTCTGTACAACAAGTTGATAGACAACAAGCTCTTAAATATCATGATAAAAATCAGACACAAGGTTTACCTATTAGGTTCATCATGGATTTTGGAAACAATACTTTTTTTTTTTACAGAACATTATATATTGACATTGGGATATATTACAAATGGATGACAAGTTAAAAGATCTATTACCAGGAAGATGTAGATTCTCCTATAGAAGAAGAAAAAGTATGATAAGAAAGAGAATAAGATGGTACAAGCTGTTACACAGAGAAGATTGGATGGCAGCCAATTTATGAGCTGCCACCCTTGTGGGCACTGCAGTTTTTTTAAAGTTTGTTCCTAAACAAAATTCCTTCACCTCTCCTAATTGTCCTAAAATATTTGATATTTTGGTTTATGGTAACTGCAGCAGTGATTGGGTGGTATATATGGTTAATTGTACTAGTTCAGCTTTCTATGTAGGACAGACAGCACGTCCATTTAAATTAAGAATATCTGAGCATTTAAGTGATATTAGGTGAACTAAAAGCACCAATGTCCTATATAAACATAGCCTAAAACATCCCACTGCTAAATTTACTTTTACGATTATTGATAGAATTCAAAAGCAAAAGTTGCAGCAGGAGGGTTTGCATTCTCTTTTAAATTTTAAAGAATGTATGTGGATAATCAAATTAGGGGCCTTATTTTCCCCTGGTGTAAATGAGCAATTATAATTAACCAATGAAATTGTTGTAACAATATGTATTTTTTGTTTAAATGTTTGTCTTTTGTGAGCACATTTAGTTAGCACTGATGAAGGCTATAAAGTGAAACCGGTATGCTTTTTTCACCTATCTGGTGTTTGGTAATGATTTTTTAAGTGCTTCCTAAATAGATGGAATCCTCGGTGCTTTATTAAATTTGGACTTGAACAAGTAACTATATTGTGTGCTGGCCTTTGCAGCTGACCTTTCTGTAGGATGTCAACATCACTTGGGGAGTTAATAATGGCTCTCAACTTGCAATCGTCTGCGAACTTTATCAGCCAGAGTCCCTTCGTGTTGGCCTGGACTTCTGAGAAGTAGACACCAAACAGGAGAGGACCCAGGGCCGATCTCTGTGGCACTCCACTCGTGACTGATCAGCAGTCTGACTTGGAGCCAGCTACTTTCACATTGTGGGTTCTGTGAGCCAGTTTGCAACCCATCTAGTCATATAGGGGTTGATGTCCAGCTGAGTGAGTTTTTCTATGATTCCTGAGTGGGGAATGGTATCAAAGGCCTTGGCCAGATCAAGGTAGGCTGTATGAACCATCTTGCCTTCATCCACAGCTCTGGTGACTGACTCAAAGAAGTCGACCAAGTTGAGCAGGCATGCTCTATCCTTCACAAAACCAAACTGTGTGGGATCTAGAGTTTGGAGATTCCCTATATCCTTTGTTTATTAGGTCCATCATGATGTGTTCCATAGCTTTGCATATCAGACTTTTCAGGCTAATGGGGCGATAGTTCCCATGGTCTGTATTCGCTCCTTCTTTTTTGGAGAGGTTGACTATAGCAGTGCGCCATTCGATAGGGACAAAGCCGGAGGTGAGGCTGTGATTGAACAGGGTGTTCAGTTGAGGTGCCAGTTCACTCTGTAGTTCATGTAGAACACAGCCAGGGATACTGTCAGGTCCCATAGAAGCTGTATTCATGGCCTTGGGCAGTGCTGTTTTAACCTGTGCAGTAGTAATACTGGGTGCCTGGCAAACTACTGGTATTGTGATTGGTCCTTTGGTGGGGGAGGGGTAAAACTGGCACTGAATCTGTCTGCCAGTATATTGGCAATATCTGTTGGCTCAGTATAGGAGGTACCATTGTGCAGTAGCTCAGAGCAAATCTGGGCATTGTCATGGAGATTCTTTACATAACTATAGAAGGCCTTGTGGTTGCCTTTACTATCTGCTGCAATTCTGTTTTCATAGCTAGCTTTAGAGTATTTGATGAGGGATCTCAACTTTTTGTTGAGGCTGATATGGGAGTTTTTCCAGTCTTGGGACTTATTCTACATCAGTTTCCTCCTTCTGTTGTAAAGTTTGTTTATGGCAGGGGACCACCAGATTGGCTTCCTTTTTTGGAGGAGAGCATCTTGGTTCTATTGGGTATGAAGAGAGCCATTCATTTGTGTATGTGTTTGTACAGTTAATTGGTGTATGATTCGGCAGTCATGCAACTATTCTCCATTTGCATGGGTGCTGTGAAGTTAGCCTCCTCTGTTTTTAGGAACCCAAAGTTAGCATTGGAAAAGTTTTTCATGGTGGTTACCTTTGCAGGGGGTGGGGGGTGGTAGGGATGTGGATTTCCAAGGTGATTAGTTTGTGGTCGGATCTAACCAAGGAGGAGTTGACTATTGGTGTAGAGCAATGGTTGCCCATGTTAGTAATGACCAGATCAAGGATGTTGCTACCTCTAGTGGGGGTAAGAGCGAGCTGGTTCAGGGCGTTGGAATTAATGAATTCCAGGAAATGTTGGGGAAAGTGTATTGGTACATGAGTAGTTTTCCCAGTTAATGGTGGGGTAGTTAAAGTCACCCAGTATGACAGTATTAGGTTGGACCCTAATATTCTCCAGGGTGCTTAGGAATGTGAAGTGTGAGTCCTGAGACATGGTCGGGGACCTATAACAAGCTATGACCTGAATAGGTTCATAGGATCACAGGTCGGTACTAGGCTATCGGGTCTAGGGCCAATACAAGCCTAGCCATAACAATTCCCTGGATATTTCTTCCCACAACATTTACATCCCTGGACCCCTGTTAAATTTATTAATTAGTATCAGGCTAACTACCATTGTGGGTCATTCCAAGCCCAGCCAATTATACCATGCAAGAATCAAACCTTACACCTTGTGTCTATAAGATGAACAGCTTAACCACTGTGCCAACCTCCCACCTGAAGTATCTCTGATGCATTATGTTGGGCTACCAGTCTGGAGGTGTGCACATCCTTTATGAATATGGAAACAAGATCGCCTTTGGATCTTCAGTCCAAGAGCTGGGGCCAAAAGGTGTGGAATGAGTTATAGCCTTGTAGTGCAGGGGTGCTTTCTGCTTTTTCCTTGAACCAGGGCTCTGTTAACAGCACAAATACTGATGTTCTCCATTTTAAGGAGTGCTTTGAGTGTGTGCATTTTGAGATTTAGACTTCTAGCGTTGAGCAGCATGACCCTCAGATTGCATTTGTCTGTAGCTGTTAAGGTGGTAATTTGGTCTTTGGAACACCACCTAAAAATGGCACTATAGGGGTAGCAAGAGCCTTGGCCAGTATCCGAAGCCCAGGGTTGACAGATGCAGGCCATCTTGGCAAAGCATCGAGGTCTGTCAATCATGTCATCCCAGGCAGACAGACACTGGATCCTGTTAGAATGACACTAGAAACTTAGCCAATTGTTGAAATCAGTAATTTTCTGCTTTCTACTGTGGTATCATTCTGGATGATGGTAGGATGCTGCTCAGGGCTAGGGTCATACCCACTTGGGCAACATAATCTGAGAGCTCCTCCATGTCTCTTTTCATGTAGTTCAGGGAGGTATGTCTCAGGTCATTCACACCCACATGTACAATGACAATCATATTTGTACCTGTTGTTGAGGGAACTGAGTGTGTGTGTGGTGGATCCTGGCACCTGACAGGCAGCTGACTGTTACTTTCTCCTTATTCAACCTAGTGAGTGGGACATCAGTGTGTCTCACTATTGAGTCACCTATGACTAGTGTGCTGGGCATGCTGTTTTGTGTTAGCGGCTTTGGTTGAGTGGCACACTGTTTAGGAGAATTATATGTCTCGTGATTAGTATTGTGTTGTAGTGGTCGAGTGCATTTCTGCCTTGGAGGTCACTACTGTTTGGGTACATTTTTATTGAAAGATCATGGAAGACCAATGTCCACTG